>NC_022017.1:8738434-8756382 GCF_000317375.1 Microtus ochrogaster
GAGGGAGAGAGGGAGGGAGGGAGAGAAGGCAGGTGGGCAGACCCGGTTTTATGAATGTTTCTTTGGCACCAGTATGTAACTCTAATCTTGCTTTGAAAACAAAACAAACTACATGGGTAATGGGCCCACTATCTCCTTCTCATTATACTGCTTTTTAAAGGGTTATTCCTTTCCTGATGGACATTAATATTAGTGTGTTATTTACGTCTTAAACGGTATTTAAGAATTAAGAGATCTATCAAAAGAAGAACACAAAGAGGACCAGATTATAGACGATTTGTAAAGCAGTAACAAGAGTTTTCCAAATAATAAACCCCTCCACTTCTTACTGAGTATATGTCACCAGAATAAAAACTATAGTGAAGCTTCACTAAATTCTGTACATCCAAGACCTGAACAGAACGTTCAGGGGCAGCTGTCAGGAACCCTGGCCATGAGATAGCTAGCTCATGCCTTATCTTTTGCATTGTTTCCCCTGATACCAAGAGAGAAGCTGATGCCCAAACTACAACAGCTGTAGTATCTGGTTTGTCTGGCAGCCTTGGCAAAGGAGAAAATCCATAGCACAAGGCATGAGGCAAAGGAGCACGGACCCTGAGCACCGTAGGATTCAGGGTCTGCTGTGTTCATAAACAACCTCACTATAAAACACGGAATGTGAAAAAAAGTCACAGTTATGTATGAGTGACTGAAACTTGCAAACAATCAATTGAAGCACTTAAACATCTAGGCTGGGTCACCATCATTTCCTCAAGTAAACCACAAGGCTGCTGGCAGTTTGAGACAAAAAAAAGTGTGTGTGTGTGTGTGTGTGTGTGTGTGTGTGTGTGTGTGTTTGTGTACACATATGTATAAATAAATATATTTTAGAATGTAAAATTCATATTTTCACTGAAATTTTATTATGGATTCAAAGGTTGTATGTTATAGTACAAAGACATTCAAATCAGATTCATATTTTAAAAATTCTTATCTGCTTAAATGTGTACCTTTTCATTATTTCCATTATGTTTCATCATATTCCCAATTCATTAAATTGCTTTCTAAAAAATTATTCACCGAAGTAGAAAAACATTCCTGGAAACAGTACCAGAACTGGCCATTGGGATTATAATAGTTGACAGTGACAGTGAAATGAACACAGTGACATAAAACATGAATACTGCTGAGATAAACAAGTCTGTGTGATGATTTAATATACATCGAAAATGAAAAATGCAAAGCAGAAATAAAATATAATCACTTTCATACATGAGATGATCAAAACAAACATCCAACCTGAGATTCACTGTATTATACTGTAATAAATACTAACACTTACACAATACCCCCCCCCGTGAGGTACTGCAGTATGTACAATCACTTACTTATACAGACCCCAGCACCCTCGTGAGGTACTGCAGTATGTACAATTGCTTACACAAATACTGATACAAAGATACTAGAGTCTTAGGCTTTTCCATAGTAGGGAAATCTTTGAAAGGTCACATCAATTTTAACAGCATCCCACCCCTTAATCCTTTACATACGGAAATTAGCACATTTTATTTCAAACCTGAGAAGAAACAAAGATAAAAGATTTCAAGTTAAATCTCTCACAAGAAGTACAATTTATTCAATTGCCGAAAATGCTTATGAACTATTAATAAGCTTCTTAACAAATATACAATGGCTGAAAAGAAAGTAGAAACTACTACTGGCAACAATCTACCTATCAAATGACAGAATGTCAGATAGTGTCAGTCAGTGATAACTGAACTGGAAGTACAACTACGTAAATACTTCACTTAGAACTGAACAGAAAACTAATGATGAACAGAGCAAAAGTCAATTCAGCAAACATTGGCAACTATACATGAAAGAAAGAAATTCAACCAATTTCCATCCTATTTATTGATAAACTCCCAGCTACTGAATTAGCTGGCATGGGTTTGATTGTAGCATTATGTGGAAGTACACCAAGAATACTCCACAAGAATCCAATTCCACAATCTTCTTCCATAGGGTCAAATGGAAAAAACCAAGGCATCTCCTTTCATCAACATAAAATTCATATAGAGTTACCGATCTTTAATAATCAATGGCATTTGGAACACCATTTTTACTCACCATTGTCTCCATCTTCTTACTATTTCTTCATGCCAAATGTGAAACTTCATCTTCACTAAGACTCTAACCACTAATCTCTTACATGCCTAAGATTTTTTCTATTATTGATATTGGATATAAATTGGATCCAAACCTCTTTTGTTTTGGTGCTGATGGTAAGGAATACTTAGCTGCTTCTACTTAGCATATGAGGTTTGTATATTTTGTTTTAAACAGAATAATACTGTATGTATATGGCATATTTTGCTTATTCATTCTTAAGTTGATGAGCATGTGACTTATTGCTACCTTCCGGCTACTGCTGAACAGACTGATTGGTATCAATTTTCAATTCTTTTGAGTACTATCTAAAAACAGAATTAGTTGGTCACATGCATTTATTTCTCTTTTGGAAAGCAGTAAAGAGTATTTTTAAAATTATCTATCACTGTTGGTAAAAATAGAAAATCTGACCAAATAGTTATTAGTAAAAACACATATCAGTATTGTTTTAATAAGACTTACAGAAATGAAAAGTGCTATCTCCTTTTGAAAAGACATGTGGCATTCTGTATCCATGCCATTTTATATATCAGAATATACATTTCAAACCTTGGTTAAAGACTATGTATGTTCAGGAAAGATCTGTACTCCTCTTTCCATGCACCTTTCTCAAGGACTCCTAAGAAAAGGCAAGATGTTCCTTTACCAAAACCACCAAATATACTTATCATCTTATGTTTTCACTACCGATGAACTAGGAATAGAAAAGCTACATCTAGTACAGAAAAAATAAGGACATTTACAGGCATGAATTATGATAATATATGCTTATAAAAATTTTAACTTTAAGGATTTTATAATATTTCTTCACAGAGTTCTATATTATTTGATATGAAAAAGTAGATTTTAAAAAAGCTTTTCTTTTTTATATTCTTGTATTATATATAGTATATCTATTATTTTATTAGATTTTTGTATTAGGGTATTGTATTTTAAAAATAACGAAATACAAGGCCTAGATACCAGTAAACTAGTACTCCCACCACTATCCCAAGGGCCATGCAGTTAGGCCATGTAAATCAGTCAATGTTCTTTCAAGTCATATAAATAAGCAGATATAAATAATTTTCCCCTCATACCAAGGAAAGACAAAAATATTCCTTTGACTCTTTAAAAGACACTACAGTGACCCTTCTCACTTAGTATGAAAACAGTGAGGATGATGCCAGGCGTTTGAACATTCACTATGAGGTCAGTTACTGAAACCTGTGAATAAGAACAACACTGAAGAGGAAAGAACTTAAATTCTTTTCTTTAGTTCAAAACTAAGTAATTAAAAGCAGGATTCAAACTTGTTTAACTTTACAGCTCTCTTTCTTATACCTTTCTCTACAGTTTACTATCTTCATCTTATTTTCAATTATCTCTATTCCTAATGAAGACTTTCACAAATAATCCTTCCCATTTACCCATATTAATATCGTAACAGTAAGCTCCCTCCCTCCCTCTTTCTCTCTATAGATATATACATATATATACGTATATATGTATATATATACAGAGTCATTTATCAGTTATCCGCTTTACTTATTATACATACTTTAGTGCCTTCAGACTTAATGATCACTAGATAAAAGGACTCCTCACTAATCTTTCCTGCATGCTGAGGAAGCAAGTAGTGAGTGAATCACTATCTTGCTCCACTGGGAAGTGACCACTGTCGCCTGCCAAGTGCCAGCCACCAGCACAAGCCATGAGCTCAACCAAGTGGCAAGTTCCCACAATCTCTCACACAGGCACGGATACAGAGATACTTCTCCTTGCTGTTGCCTGCAGGATGGAGACAGCTACCAACCGCCATGTGCTAGCACCATTCACTAACGTGAGCAGTGCTGTCTGCCGCCGACATAACAATTTAAGATTGGTCTCATGCAATCAAAAGACAATACAGATGCTCGGTAAAGACAGATCAAGATTTAAAAACCTCTAAACGGGTTACAGTGTGTTTAAAAATATAATAGGCTTGGGGAGAGAAAAGAAAAAGATTATATACAGTGTTTGTGATATTTTGTTTGTGCTGTAACAAATGAAGCTTGCCTGAAGATCAGAGTGTGGAGCTAGCTGCACTAGTTAGCCTAAGAGGCCAGGCAAGTGGTGGCACACACCTTTAATCCCAGCACTCAAGGGACAGAGACAAATAGATCTCTGTGAGTTCAAGGCCACCTTGGGTTACAGTTTAAAACAGAAACACATCTTTAATCCCAGTACTTGAAAGTCACACACCTTTAATCCCAGCACTAGGGAGGTGGAGAAAGGAAGGAATGTGGCTGGGCAAAGGGGGGAATATAAAGCAGGAGGAGCTTGCTGCATTCAGTCTGGGAATTCAGACTGAGGACCTGTAGAGACAGGACACCATTTTTTGGTCTGAGGATTTCATAGAGGTAAGAACTAGTGGCTGGCTGCTCTACTTCTCTGAACTTTTAACTTTCACCCCCTAATATCTGACTTCAGGATTTTAATTACTAAGACCAATTAGAATTCATGCTATATATGGTCATAGTACAAAGAATAATAAAGTCCTTTAAAAAGGAATAAGGCAATAAAAATATAATAAGCCACATGAAGATGGGCAATACACAATTTGGATCCTGTATGTTATGTGTTGTATTTGAATTTTTTGACAGCCGATAAAGGAGCGATAGCTGCTAAAAGACATTGGACTTTGAAGCCTCCTAGATTAAACCAACCTATATATTTTAAAAATATCTTGACTTTAAAATGGAAGTCAAAAAGTATGTTGCTTTGGGGGAGTAATCCCAGCACTTGGGAGGCAGAGGCAGGCGGATCTCTGTGAGTTCGAGACCAGCCTGGTCTACAGAGCTAGTTCCAGGACAGGCTCCAAAGCCACAGAGAAACCCTGTCTCGAAAAACCAAAAATAAATAAATAAATAAATAAATAAATAAATAAATAAGTAAGTAAGTAAGTAAATAAATAAATAAATAAATAAAATAAAATGGAAGTCAAAAAGTATGTTGCTTTGGGGGAGAGGTTATGTTTTTATTTCCACATGAAACGAGAAGCTGTAGATCAGGTTTGGTCAGGGAAGACCCCCCCCAACCCTGAAAATCCTGGCTATAAAGAAAAATGGATCAGATGCCAATAAAAACAGAGGCCCAAATAATCCAACACCTCTGTTACAGTCAGAGTTCTGCATCTAAAACAGCCTCACCAACTACTCCAGCCAGTAATTAATAATTATCCTGATTCTTCTCAAGGTTCCCCCAAAGAGTCCAGTATCCCCATATAACAGGAAGCAGTCTAGAAAAAAACAACACCCACATTCCCAAAAGATGTGTTAAGAATGGTCATCTTTTAAGTGGGGGTTGGTTACAAGTTGTTATTGGTCACAGTAATGAAAAAAGCTAAACAAATAAGTTAAATTCAAAGATCTCTTTCTAAAAAAAAAAAAAGGCAGATATGATATAGGAATGATAGGAAAATAGGGCAGTTATTGAATCTACTCTAACCCAAAAAAAAACAACTATTAATCTCAACATATGTTATATTGGTATAAATTTTGGTTCATTGATACAAATTCAAAGTTATTTTTGCTATACTATATGTATGTTTCCACTCTTGTTTGGGGTACTATGTTTATCCAACTCTTTTAAAAAATGTAATGTATAATTTTAAATTACAGGTTAGTAGTTAGTCATCTATAATAATCAAACTTGCAGTCAAATTAGTTATGTTTCAAGGTTAAGCAGATGTAGATAGTCTTCAAACACGTCAAAGACCTGCAGAATATGGCATTTAAAGTATTAATTAACTGAAGGCTTTTCATGATAGTGAGACATGTCTGCTCCTGACAGCACTAATCTACTTCAAAACAGTATGATGGGCATTAAAGAAACTCTATATGGAGTTTGCTTTCGTTATGGAAAAAGTTAGCCATTTGGACAAAGAAAATGCCCTTGCCTAAATTGCTGGCAGTATACTATCTAATTGGACCAGTGGGAGACAAAAGAAAGTGACTGGCAAATTTTGCCAAAACAAGGTAGGACAATCTTTCAAACTTTCCTGCTTCTCAAAAATATCAGCTATATATCAGATATACTAGGCTTGTAGGCCAAAGATGGATGCCCCAATGCTGCAGAAGAACTCTGTGCAACTGTCTAAGCTGTCAGATGTCGCTGTCCTTAGGTAACATCTCACTCTTCTGGGGTCTTTGATGGAGTTAAAGACTAAATCATTAGACTTAAAGCTTTCCTTAATTATGGTAAAAAGGTAAGTTATGTATAAAACTTTAGACTCACAAAGATAAGATATATAATCTAAGTCTGCCAAATACAAATTGACTGAATATTATAACTGTAATTCTTACTTGATAACTGTTTTTGTTATATATAATTTTACTATGTTAAAAACCTTCCTTTGTAACTGGACAAAAAGCAGGAAATGCTGTGGAACAATCTTTGTAGACTGTAAATATATATTACTCTCATTGGTTAATAGAAAACTGACTTATAGCTGGGTGTTGGCAGAGTTTTCCTGTTTCACAGCCACTCTCAGATAAACACATTGAAGCTTATATTAATTATAAATGCTCAGCCTATAGCTCAAGTTTATTACTAACTAGCTCTTACATTTAAAGTTAACTCATATTTCTTATTTATGCTCTGCCATATACAGTACCTTTACTAGCTTGGCACATTCACCTCCTGAACCCCGAGTCTGGCTGGCAACTCCAGACTCTGCCCTTTTTAAATTGCAGAATGGGAAACCATGAACTAGGAGGAAGCCCTGAACCAGAAGCGCTGGTAGTTCCAATGTTGGAAAACATTATTTAAGAAACGGAACTTTCACTTGCATTTCAATTGTCTTCTATCTGATAATGACACTGATTATTAGTATACAATGCCTTAGTTTTGCTATCGTCTTTTAGTTTTACCAAATCGCCAAGATTTAACAAACTATTTCAACGATGGAATTAATATCAAAATAATAAGGAAAAATATATACTGAGGTTATATTATAGCCAGATTATATATTATTATATATAATAAAAACCCAGAGACAGATATTGGGGTTCAAGATGAAGAACAGAAAAGCAGTTAGCCACTAGAGAGACCTTTTAACTCTACCTAATCTTCAGACTAAAAGGGTAAGTTCATGTCTCCATGAATCCTCAGATTCCACATTCCATTGAGTTCCTGTCTCTTCCGTTTATATATTTCTCTCTCCACCCAACCACATCTCTACTGTCTTCACCTCCTTAATGCTGCGATTAAAGGTATGAGCCGCCACCACCACCTGGATCTGTCTCTGGATTGATCTTGTGTAGCCCAGGGTAGCTTTGAACTCACAGAGACCTATCTGCCTCTGTCTCCAGAGTCCTGGGATTAAAGGTGTGTCCCAACACTCTCTGGTCTCTAGTGGCTCAGCTTTGCATCCTGATCTTCAGGCAAGCTTTTTATTTATTCAAATATGAATAAAATATCACTACACTATACTTTTCTACTGTCAAAAAATAGGTTTCATATTTTATCAAGTTTTAGAAGTAGACTTTCCAGCATCAAAATTAAGAGTGCTGCTTTCAGATTACACTCTTTAGGTTCTAAGAATGTGTTTTTATGTTCCCAGATTTTATAATAGACAAACTGCTAATTCAGATGTCAGTTTCCTTATATATTAAATGAAATATTTAAAAAGTTTTATTAAGAGTTGTAAAATGGGGGGCTGGAGAGATGGCTCAGTGGTTAAGAGCATTGCCTGCTCTTCCAAAGGTCCTGAGTTCAATTCCCAGCAACCACATGGTGGCTCACAACCATCTGTAATGAGGTCTGGTGCCCTCTTCTGGCCTGCAGGCACACACAGACAGAATATTGTATACATAATAAATAAAAAAAAAAAGAGTTGTAAAATGGCTGGTAGGATGACTCAGTGGGTAAAGACACTTCCCAACAAGTCTGAAGACCTAAGTTCGATACTTAGTACCCACTAGGGAAGATAGAAAACCAACTCTTAAACATACCTTGACCTACACATGAGCCCCATCTCTGCAAATAAATGAGTAAACAAAGCTTTTTTTTTTCTTCTGAGATAGGGTTTCTCTGTGTAGCTTTGGAGCCTGTCCTGGAACGCGTTCTGTAGACCAGGCTGGCTTCGAACTCACAGAGATCTGCTTGCCTCTGCCTCCTAAGTGCTGGGATTAATGGCGTGTGCCACCACCGCCCAGCTTCTATTTTAAAGCATGTACTTTGAAAATGTCTATGGTGTGGAGAACATACCACATTAAATGTGATTATTTCTGAATTAGAGTCATGAATGATTTGTATGTAGTTTCTTCAGTTTTCCAAGGTTCTCTGTAACTAGAAATATCAGCTTTATTATGAAAAAATAAAAAACCCCATTACTCCCAAAGAGTTAAATCCATGTGATCAGATAAAATATTACTTGAGATTCAGTTCTGAAGGACGAATTATGTAAATGGTCATATATTAAAACATTAAAATAATTCAAATAAAAATGCATTATATAGAATCCTGAAAAGATTAATTTTTCTAACTTAGATAAAAAACTATACTGAGCACTATAACATGCACTCTATATAACTTCAGAGTAGTTACCAATGATCAGTCGGGTGCTATAGGTCATTATTATTACTGCGCTGTGCCCCCTTCACTTACCCCACAAACACATGCACAAACATAAACTACTAAATAGTCCTAGGAGACACTCAATTTATGTAGGACTTTAATAATGGTTTTGCACAGAATCGGTTCTCTACTTAGAATTATGGGAGTAAAATGAGAATGGGGAATGAACAATACACAGTTACACTCACTTGGTCATCTTTCAATCTTCATTCTATAAACCACCTTCTTTAAAAGTGTACAAAATCTGAAGCTTTAGTCACTGCTATTAACAAAATTACTAAACTAGATTTTCAAAATCTTACTTGTTAAGTATAATATGAAATCTCTATGCATGACAAATTAATATGTAAGCTAACATTTCATATATAATAGGTCCATCAAGGGCTGGAGAGATGGCTCAGTGGTTAAGAGCACTGCCTGCTCTTCCAAAGGTCCTGAGTTCAATTCCCGGCAACCACATGGTGGCTCACAACCATCTGTAATGAGGTCTGGTGCTTTCTTCTGGCCTGCAGACATACACACAGACAGAATATTGTATACATAATAAATAAATAAATAAATAAATAAATAAATAAATAAATAAAATAGATCCATCAAAATGAATAGTACATGCAAACACTGGTATTGAAAGAATATTTGGGATCAGACTCAAGAGTTCAGTAAAATATAACATGAATACAAAAATACTGTAACTCACAGACAGAAATACTTTAATAATAATATGCTACTTGTATAAGAAGAAGCAAGGTTTGGAATATACAGATAATAGCATTGTAATATTAACATTTTGACAGGAATTAAACCATAATGGGCACATTAGTCAGAGTATTAATACGTGCTACACTATATTACAGAACACCCCTCAAACAGACTAGTAATACTACTCTATAGGCATCCAAATCAGGAATTCCTTTTAATCACTATTTAAACCAGTTATTTCTAGCAATCTAGACCAAGAATTTTTTAAAAGTACCATTTGATACTTTATATGATTATAGGTTTCTAGCATATTCTCTGTGTGTGTGCACAAGCGCGCAAGTATGTGTATGCATACTAATACCTAATTAATCCCAAAATTCAAGTACCTTTCTGGAGAACAGCTTCCAACATGGTCAAGCATCCAAATCCCCTACTGACCAGTCTGTTCAGCTCTACCCCAAGACCACATCTAGAATGTACAACTGAAATCTGTATTTCTAACAAACTCCAAGAAAATGTTAAAATGTTAATTCTGCTAGCAGAGGGACAACAATTTTTTAAAAAGACTGCTATAGAATCAAGAATCACAGAGAAACTACACTGGGGGCTGGGTGTTGTTAAATCAAATTATAAAGGAAATACGTATTTCGTTGTTCAAATATTTATAAGCAAATCCTTTTTATCTACTAAAATATTAGTTAATAGTTGAAAGTAAATTTAGAGAAAAATAGCAGCAGTAGACTTTTACCAGTTCATTGTCTAACATCATTGGCAGAGGCCTTTTAAAGATTAAGTTTGTCTGCTAGACACTATTCAAGTGATCACCAAAACCAGAAAAGGAACCCGGGTAAACTACATCCTCAGCCTCCTATTGTTTTCTATTCTTTTATTTTTATTATTATTTTATTTTATGTGGTTTTTCGAGATAGGGTTTCTCTGTGTAAGAGCCCTCCCTAGCTGTCCTGGAACCCAGTCTGTAGACCAGGCTGGCCTTGAACAGAGATCCTCCTGCCTCTGCCTCCCAAGTGCGCCACCACCATCTGGCTCTATTCTTTATTCTATCACTTCTGGCTTGGATCTTCAGGAAAAGACTGGAAATTAGTTATAGCCTTCAAAGTCACACCTCCAGCAACCTACTCATTTCAAGACAGGCCCCATCAACTAAAAACTTTTACCACTTCCCAAATAGTGCTGATAGTCAAGGACCAAGAAACTAACACTACAGCCAACAGTGGGCATTTCATTCTCAAACCAAAAGGAAAAACACTGATACAGGGAAAATATGCATTAATCTCAGACAAACTGAGTATTTAAAAGGACTATGATTCCATTTACATGTTACTCTGACAGCAAACATGGGGGGTATAAAAAAGATGGCTAAAGACAGAAAATGAAAATTCTGGTTGCCTACAAAGGACATAGCGAAATTTGGGGATGGATATGGGATAAAGTTTACTCATCTAAATTGCACATAATAAGAAAAATAGATTGTGTTGCTTTAATACATAAATAAGGAGGAGACAAACAAAGACAGACAAAGCAAAAAACAAAAACAAAAACCCGCAAGCAAACAAACAAAAAAGCCCCCACCTAGCTTCAAGGGCAGAAAGATGGCTCAGCAGGTAAGGGCATTTGCTGCCACGTCCCAGTGCCACAACTCTTTTAAGTTGTCCTCCGACTTCCACACGCTAGCATACACAGAAGCGCATGCACACAAATAATATAATTAATTTCTTTAGTATCTTTAACAACAACAAAAAAACCCCTGAGAAATGCAAATAACAAACTGCTTTAGAAAGCTGGGGTTCATTGTGTAAGCACACAATGAAAAGTCTTGGGGACCATTTCTATTTGCAATTTTGTATAAATATAATATAAAATGAAATGGTCCTATACAATCACTTTAAAAGCTATGAAATATATGAGGTACAAGTTCCTTAAGTATTCATTCTCTCAATAGTAGCACACTCTAGGTCTCCTCTTTCAATCGTTCTTTTCCTATAGGCAATGATTTTAGTGATATTTAGCATTATTAAACATTTTGGATAGAGTTTTCACCTGAAAGAGCCAACAGTAACCAACAAATTTTATAAACCAATTAAGCGACACTGACTTACTGGTAAATCATATTGGTCTCACCTCAGCACAGTACTAAGGACACTGCAGACACAGAAAATGGTAACTCTTACTGATCCCAGTACTTTAAGTCAATTGCATCCCTACCATAAAAGGTTTTCAAAATATACTGTAACCTGAAGAGTAAGATTCTACACAAGACAAAAGAGAACGGACTGTTAAAGACAAACTGGTTTCTTCTTGCTAAGGTAGCCCAGGCTGGCCTCAAGCTTACAAGCTCTGCTGCAAGGTCTACAGGCACACACCACATGGCCAGCTTGGAAGAGATGTAATCACCATCACAGGACTAACTGAAGAAGCAAGGATTTTAGATATGAAAAGATAAAAGACCAGCACCATCTGCTGGTTATTGAACCTCCTCTAAAATATACTACTAAGATGTCATTTCTATCACTGATGCTTCTCCAAATCGAGCTTAGAAACAGCACAGAACAGGTAGCGGTGGGATATGCATAGGGAGCATGCAGCACACCATCTCTAGGGATTCTAACCGCGTGCCCTTTCAGGGTCAGATCCTCATAGGCGTATGAGTGACTAGAGAACAGCAGCAACACCTGTTTCCAGCATTAAAATCAAGGTGTTTTTTCTTTACTGTCCTAAGAAACAGCCACATGTTTTCTTTTTTAATTGTTGCTGCCTTTTAAGCTATGGGCTATCCTAGACAGCAACTCCAACTCCCCCAGCAGCAGATTGGCTCTAAAGAGCTGCAGCCTGAGGAAATTCTTTCAGAGCTACAACAGCAACTTACCTAAATCTTTGTCCCCCTAAAGAACTCAAGATTCAAAGACTGAGGTAGAATTCTGCTCCCCAGAGAGGCTGAATAGCAAGCAGCTCACCTAGCTTACTTCCTGGCCTCTCCCAAGTTCTCCTGCGCCTCCTCCAAACAAACAAAAAACCCCGCCCGCTTCTTCACCTGGCTCCTCCCCTACAACTTCAGGTCAGCTAGAAGCTGACTCAGCCTCACAACCTCAAGTGAATTGTATTTAATCAAACACACGTTTGCCTCATTAAACAAATGTTCCAGAACATAAACAAAAGTAACACACCTTCAATTTCCACAACAGCCATAGGTGGGCAGACTGCCCACTAGAGGTATGCTCAAATAAGCTCTGTGTATGGTTATTTCTTACTCTATAAATGTATTACTGCCCAGGATTAAAAAGATGAAGAAGGTAAACACACACAAAGACAAATATGCACACCTGAATACACGAGGAATAACCAAATGAAGAAGCAGTATAAGAAAAAATTTTTGTAAATCTTAACAGCCTTATTGAAACACAAGAAAAATTACAAACATGAAGCAAGAATAAGCAGTTAAGGCTGGAAGAGAAAGAAACAAAAGAGAAAAATGGAAGAAAGTGGCTGTAAATGCATATATGCCACACATACATGTGTGTATATTTTAAAAGTCATAAAAATAACTTATGATTTGAATCACAGAATGGACAGAGACGAAGAACAGTCTGGGAGGATTCAAGACTGAATCCACAAATGTTTCAAAGACCACTGGTGAGGGATTAAAAATACAAAAACAAATGAATTCAAGGCCAGTTTAGAATACAAGAGACCCTTCTCCAAAACCACCCTGCCAAAAGATAGACTGAGGAGATGGCTCCATAGGTAAAGTGGGCTTAGGTCTAAGGACCTGAGTTCAGACCTCTCAGACCCACATAAAAGTCTAGAGAGGCCACATGTACCTATAAATACAATTTTCTTCTTCTTTTTTTTATTTATTGTTTTTAATTGAGCTATACATCTTTGTCTGCTCCCCCCTCCGTCCTCCCCTCCCCTTCTGTTAAGGGTGGAGACAGGATGATCCTGGTCCAATCCTAAGGACTCTCTGGCGAAACTGTCAGATCCAGATTCAGTGAGAGGCCCCGTCTTAAAGAATAATGTAGAGAAGCAATTGAGAAATCTATCCTGATACCAATCTCTGTCCTCCACATATGCCAATGCACTGGAGGCAGGCATTCGTGCATACACAAGTGTACTCATAACACAAAAAGAGACAGACTAGAAGAGAAAGAAAACAAATTAATATGGAGAAAGCTATAAATGCTAATATCTGCTCAACAGTTCCATAAACAAAGAAAGAAATGGATTATGAAGAATAACTAAAAAAGTACATATATAATAATAAAATTTCACAATAGTCAAATATGAAATCAGAAGTTGAAATAGCTTAAGGTACCAAGAAAAAAAAGTAGTCCATACCTAAACATATTAGTGTAAAATTTAAGCCTTTTAATGACAATAAAATGTAAAAGCTCCAAGCAACAGGATGAGAATAAAGATCACCCACAAAACAAGCTCAAATTACTGACAAATATATTACAAGCAATACCAGAGCAGCAAGCTAAGATATCCTATCCTTGAAGTATTATGATGGAAAATCATGCTTATGACTTAATATCATAGTAAGTACATTAAATGTGAGTTGTATGTATTAGGACTACGGTATCTCAAAAGTTCACCACATAAAGATCATCTTCCAAAGGTTTGAAGAATGTGTATGTTATTGAAAAATAAATGTTTTTTGTGTTTAACCAGAACGTCTACAAAAACTGGTCACATAGTAAGCCACAAGAGACAGCTCAAAGTCAGATGTGGTGACTTATACTAGTAATCCCAGAACCTGGGCTACCAGAAATCCTCATCTTTTGAAGAGGACCACATTTTTTTATCTAGGAATTTAGGGCAACAACTGACAAGTGGGACCTCATAAAACCAAAAAGCTTCTTCACAGCTAAGGAAACAGTCAATCAGGGGAAAAAGTCCACACAATGGGAGAATATATGTGCATGTATGTATGTATGCATGCATGTATATTATGTGTGTGTGTATATATATCAGATGGAGGATTAATATTTAGACTATATAAAGAACTCAAAAAACAAAAAGCAAAACAACCCATTCAAGAACTGGGCCTGGTATTGGAACAGAATTCTCAAAAGGAAAAAAAAAAAAATCAAAAAATGGCTAAGAAATATCTTTTTTAAAAAAAAAAAAAAAACAACTGTTCACTGTCCCTAGTAATGAGAGAAATGCAAATTATAACAACTTTGAGATCTGGCCTTACCCAAGTAGGTGTCCAAGATCAACAAAACAACCGACAGCAAATGCTGGAGGGGATGTGGTGAAAGGGAGCCCTCATTCACTGTTGGTGGGTTGTAAACTTGTGAAGCCACTCTGGAAATCAGTGTGAAACCTTCAAATAGCTAAAAATAAATCTACCATATGATCCAGCTGTACCTACCACTCCTTGGCATATGTCCAAAGGACGCATTCCAGATACTTGCTCACCCATGCTCACTGTCACTCTATGCACAATGGCTAGGAAATGGAAACAATCTAAGTGTCATTCAATTGATGAGTGGATGGAGAGCAAAAATGTGGTACATATATACTACATAATACTATTCAGCTATAAAGAAAACTGAAATCATAAAATTTGCAAGTAAACAGATGGAACTAGAAAAGATATTGAGGTAACCCAAGTCCCAGAAAGACAAATGTCCTATGTTCTCTATCATCTGTATTCCTAGCTATAAAATACGTCAGATAATCACAGAAAGTAGGAAAGTTAGAAAGGGACTATAGCAACAGAGGAGGTCAATGGGAAAACTTGGATAGGGTGAATTAATTTGAAGGGGGTGGACATAAAAACAGAAAGAGGACTTTAATCCCAGCACTCGGGAGGCAGAGGCAGGCGGATCTCTGGGAGTTCGAGACCAGCCTGGTCTACAGAGCTAGTTCCAGGACAGGCTCCAAAGCCACAGAGAACCCGTCTCGAAAAACCAAAAAAAAAAAAAAAAAAAAGAAAAGAAAGAGGAGGGTAAAATAACAGGAGACTTAACTGAAAAAGTCATAAGGAATCATATTATCTTTTAACACACACACACACACACACACACACACACACACACACACACACACACTTTAAATGAGAATTTTCTACTTGAGATGACAATGTTTTCCCCACAGACTATATACAAAAACACCAACAGACATTCGAAGTTTCTCTTTCAATCGTTGGTCAGGGTTGTCCAAGAAAACCCCAAAACATTATAGGCTACTTCTGTTGCCATTTGTTGTCTCCGAAAGGTTGAGAGTTAAGTCCCTACAGATGAAGACATTAATGCACTCTGGACACAGGATTCTGGAGGATCTATCCTGGATCTGAACTGAAAGCCTCCTTCCTACAATCTAGCTTTCATGGTACCAGCAGGTGCCATGCAAACTTCCAAGGGAGGGAAGCAACCAATAGTCCTACCCAGCTATGATGTCTATGAATTACAATGACCACCATGGCATGATATCCCTAACTATGCAAACAAATTTATATGTGTATGTATGTGTTTATATATGTACACACACACAAACACACACACACACACACACACACACACACACACACACACACATCTTAGGGGTTATTAGCTCCCTGAATAGACTTAAGGACCACTGGACAAGAGGGAACTCATACTTGATACTGGAAACCCAGCCACATAGCTGGATTAGTGACATCACAGATCTTGGAGGAAAACCTACAACCTCCTCTTTACTAAACCAGTATAATCCCTAGGGCATTAAAATATTTATAAACTTAGGCCCATAGGTCCTACATCAAAGAAACAACTCTTTGCAACAGACACAGTCCATTACAGAAAATCACAATGGATCAAAATGCAAAGAACAATAGATTATGGGGTGACCAGCCCAAATGGATCTGCCTACAATACAGCTCCTGTCCCCTAGGCACAGAAACACAGGGGAAGAAGGAGCAAAAAGAGTTTAAGAAAGCACAGGAAGATTGCTGTGAACTTGTACCTCTTAGAAATGTTACAGAATATACACCCTGAAGTCTTAACACAGGGCCACCTAAACAAGACCTGAACAAGGATGACATCAATCGACATGCTAACATGGAAGAAGGACAGCTCACCGAGCCCCACCTCTAGACAAAGATCTAGAGGCAACTATGGCGTTCTGAGAGCAAGAGAAATAGTCTTCCCCAGGGAATAACAACCCAGTTGGTTATCCAATACCAAGTGGTCAGAACTGAAGCATTATATGAACTATGTTGGTTGCATTTATATATTTAGGATGTATGTGTAACAACAATTAAAGAAAAAAATGTCATGAATTTGAGAGCAAGATAGGGTGAGGGAGACATGGGAGGGGCTAGAGAGAGAAAGGGAAAAGGAAATGGCATACTTATAGCTTAAATCTAAAAAAATAAAAACATTTTTAAAGAGGTATTTTTATAAATTTAAGTGGCTTAGGTTCAATTTAATATAAAAAAACTATGACATTATACATTTACAAGACAACTTCTGTAGCCAAGGCTCAGGGATTACTGTAGAAGGGGTGGAAATATTATAAAAGCCAAAGGAACAGAGAGTCTGCTGTGATACCATGTTTCCTAGAAATGTCAGAAGCTACACTCATACTGTCTCACCAACACAACTGCCAAATGTGAGTGAGATACAAATATAACAACAGATAACATATGCTAACATGGAGTGGGACCCCAGGAGGTCTCAACCCTACACAAAGAACTCCAGGCAACTAGGGAAAGCTGAGAGTGAGAGAAATAGTCCTCCCCAGGGAAGAACACACCAGTAGCTTATTCAATAACAAATTGTCAGCTCTGAACGCATACATACAAATAACATTATACAGATTGAGCAGGTTGTACTTACGTATTTAAAAATAGACACACACAGACACACAGGCACACTTAACAACAATTAATGAGAAAAAGAGACCATGAATTTGAAAGAGAGCAAGGAGGGTGTAGATGGCAGGGTCTTGAGGTAGTAATCACATTATATTCTGAAAAAAGAAAAATAATTAAAAAATTGACACTAAATTTTGTGCTTGACTATATAAAAATGAGATCTATAAAATTAATGTATATGTTCTAAGAGATAGACATACTTTTTTGGGGGGAGGGTCTTTTGAGACAGAGTTTCTCTGTAGCTTTGGAACCTATCCTGGAACTCAAACTTAAGGCAATCCGCCTGCGTCTGCCTCCAGAGAGCTGGGATTAAAAGTGTGTACCACCACCGCCTGGCTCAAGATACATATACTATTACTTTAAAGCTACAGATAAGTTCGAAAACCCCCTACACTACACTGCAACTGAAGAGCCCAAACACAGCAATTCACTTCTTTCCCTCTCGTGGAATCAAAACCACCCATCTAAAAACAAAATTACTCACTTTTTAAAAATGCACTTGACTTTGTTCTCTTTAGTATTTGTACAACCACTAGATGCCTACCAATTGTTTCAGTATTCATTCTCTCTCTCTCTCTCTCTCTCTCTCTCTCTCTCTCTCTCTCTCTCTCTCTCT
>NC_022017.1:8756482-8781944 GCF_000317375.1 Microtus ochrogaster
TCTCTCTCTCTCTCTCTGTCTCTCCTCCCTCCTACACACACACACACACACACACACAATTAATTAGGATATACACTCACATATCTTAGGGAAAATAAGTATTTCATACATGAAATCATTAAATCTTTAAGTTCCTTACAGAGAATTAAAAAAAAATAATATACATATGTACACAATCTTAAAGGTTTTTCTTTTTGTAAATACTGTACATACTGTCAACTTTTTATTAAAATAAAAATTTAAAAAGAAATATACTATACTTAAACAGAATTTCTACCACACACAATTAATTCACTTTATGATAACTCAGAATGTACTTTAGCACTTGGAAAGTGATACCCGAATGATGGATGACAAAAACTGCTAACTACTTACCCACAAACCCATACTCTATAAAAATCATTTACAGTGCATTTATGTGTGTATGTCTAAGAGAACAATGAACATATCTATATGTGACTTTTAGGGAACCCCTTATGGCCTATTACATGATCAATCTTTCTGACTGTTCAATGAAATCCCAGATTCCAATTTCCAGCTTCCTATGTGTGGTGTGAGACAAGATTCTGTTTGGTGGCACAGGAATGGTAAATGCATGTACAACTGTCAGGTTTGTCCTTCAAGCAGAAAAAGGGCCTCTTAAGTCTCTCCTGTTGGCTGAAAGCAGGGTGAGGTTTCAGATAGTGAATTCAATCAGGACATGTCCAGCACATATAGCAGATAAAAGAGTGAAGTTCAAGGGCTCCTCAGAGCTATGCAGGTTTGGACAATTTATGAAAACAAATTATTAAATGATAGAGAAAAAAACTGCTGTCCTTAAGCCACTGTGAAACAGCAATGAACCAAGTGTCCTACTACAGTTTAAAAGACTTCCCTTACAGGTCATCAGAAGGAAGAAGTTAGGACTTAATGACATAGCCTCAGTGGTCTTTCTCCTACTCAAACCATCTAGGACAGACCCAATTATTTACATTTTTCTCAAAAAAAGAGAGGAGCATGTGCTGTATCACGAGACAGTGTACACTTCTGGTTCAGATTCCTGAAGAACAACTGTATACATCTTGCGAAAGACAGTTCTTCATGAGAACTTGCTCAGTAGCAACTTGGCATTTGTAATCTTTACATAGTCATTTAAAGGGGATATTGGAAAAACATGAGAAAGCAAGCATAGTAAAATAATACCATATGGTAAAAAGGACTAGAGAAGTAATGGACAACAGAAGCAACCACCCATTTTACGTGTTTAGGAATAATCAGATAGAATTGAATCATGTTTGTAATTTTATTCATGTGACAGAAGCAGGAGGAATTTTCATTGATATGTTGAAACATAATCCTATTCACTAAAGATCAAGGCTCCTAAACGCTTTACAAGATACTCTCAAGGAACCCTGTTCTGACTAGTACAGTAACAAGATGTGGCTGGCTTTGCCCTTCGGCTTTCATCAATCAACTAACAACAATTTG
Source organism: Microtus ochrogaster (assembly GCF_000317375.1). NCBI lineage: Eukaryota > Metazoa > Chordata > Mammalia > Rodentia > Cricetidae > Microtus > Microtus ochrogaster. The sequence goes on from NC_022017.1 coordinate 8,757,950, forward strand.
GCTTTTCTTGCCGCTCCAACTCTCTGTGATCAGTCGTGCCCTCCATGACGTTCACAACGGGAACAGCTATGGGCTTTCCCATGCATCTCAGGAAGCTAAGCATTTTTTCAAGACAGCCCAGTTGTGTTCATTTTTACCTACCAAGTTGGTCTGCTGACAAAGCTTTTCCTATGCACAGTAATCCTGTGAGTGGATTACTTCTGAGGGCTAGTGAGGCCAGGAATGAGCAGGGATCAGATAATGTCTACTCATGTGGATGGTCTCAAGGCACATTGTAAGTAACTCTTTTCAAGGGAGGGTGCACAAACCAATCATGTCTAACTCATACAACAACATTTTCAAATTCCACCAGAACACAAACCACTATTTTCTACAGACCACCCATTTCACAGTTTGAAGATTCTGAACCAAGCATCTCTGTGACGACAGCCAACCTAGTCAGCCACAGAAAATGGTACAGTGAAGAAAGAAATGCTATTTCAGGAGAAGTTTAAACAGCCTTTCCTTGCAATGGTTTAATGAAAACAATGAATTAAGTTTTGCTCCATTCAAACTGCAGTTGAGCAGCACAAAGAATACAATCTCCCCCCCCCCCCGCCTGCCAGTATCCATACAGGCTTGTTGCCATGATAGCCCACAGACCTGCACACAGCTCTCAAATCCCTTATATAAAATTAAATTGCACATTATTTTCATACAACCTAAGCACACTCCTCCACACTTTTTTTTTTTTTCGAGACAGGGTTTCTCTGTGGTTTTGGAGCCTGTCCTGGAACTAGCTCTTGTAGACCAGGCTGGTCTCGAACTCACAGAGATCCACCTGCCTCTGCCTCCCGAGTGCTGGATTAAAGGCGTGCACCACCACTGCCCGGCTCCTCCACACTCACCTTTAGACTACTTAATTTAACAATTGAATCCTATATAAATCTTTCATTTTATATATATATATTCACCCCTCCCCCCCCCCAAGACAGGGTTTCTCTGAGTTTTGGAGCTTGCCCTGGAACTAGCTCTTGTAGACCTGGCTGTCCTCGAACTCAAAGAGATCCGCCTACCTCTGCCTTCCTAGTGCTGGGATTAAAGGCGTGTGCCACCATTGCCTGGAATAAATCCTTCATTGTTATGTTGTGGTGTGTCCAAGAATATCCAAAGTTAAAAAAAAACAAAAACAAACAAAAAAGTCCCAAAACATTGCAGCTACCAAATATGTGCATTTATTTTCAGGCCACTTTCTCATGAGTATATCCAGTTATTCCTAGTAACACTCTCATGTAGTTTTAGAATGCAGACAGAACTGTTAAATCATCTGCAGTTAAGTACTGAATTCTACAGCTTGTTTTTTTTTTTTAAGTGAACTCCGTGAAGCTCTAAACAGTTCCTTCCAGTAAGAAACAGAAGATAGTTTACCTATATCCAAAGTTTACGTGATTGTAAACTCATGATAAACCTGCACACAAATAAACAAAAGGCACAAAAAAGGTGGTTTTCTTAAATTTCCTAGGAGGCAGAAGACTTTACTAACTGGCTCTTCTGTAAACTGAATTCCAATATCAGTGTGTTCACGACAACCATGAGAACACTACTAGATACTGAAGTATGAAGTACTTCTCTGAATGTGACTTCCGACCTAACTCTTAGTAAATGGTAGTTTACATGTATCGTAATATTCAGTGAAATTATATTCCATTCTCTTATTACACCAAGCAGATTTATTCTCCTACCTTAACTCTATAAAGAATACAAGATTAATGTTCCAAAAACATAATTTTCCTTTAGATATTGTTTTGTTAAAGAATGAATAACAGCAACACAATATCAAGCCTCACACCTACAGTATTAAACACGTGTGCATGTATGTTAGACATGTGTATTTTATGTGTGTGCAATACATTTTATAACCTATGCACATGCATTATGTGTGTATTGTACACATGTGTGCATGGGCATATTATACACACGTATAGATGTGTGTACATAGCTAAATACTTTGTCTGGTTTTCAAAAGAAAGAAAAATCTATCACCATCTGGTACCAATCTTCAGACCTAGTTTTGTTCAAGGCCTGTAGCCAGGTTCATTTTATAATTGAAACATGGTGCCCACACCTTCTCTTTTCTTTCTTTTTTTTTATATGTATTTCTGTTTTTTTTCTTTTTTTTTTTCTTCTCTTTTCTTATATCTGAAACAAATCTTCTAACCATCCTTTTTCCTCTTCCTATCTGGATCCAAGTAGGTTTTCAACACCAAGATAAGCTCAAGGCCTCATCCATATGCTGCTGTTTACTCTAAAACTAAAGTGATTTCCTTTTCTTTTTCTTTTTTTAATTCGAATGACTTTTCAAGCATTCATATGTTGTCTCCAATACACCCATGTCAAATAACTCCTGTAGTAACCAGTACTGTATGAATACTTTGGGGCTACAAACATCATAAACCTTAAGTTCCAATGTCTTGTTTGGGCTTACCAGGTAAGAAAACGGTAGCTAATTAACAGCAGTATCTCTGTAGTAGAAGTATACAGAGGGCAAAGTGGCCCTGTGTGGAGAAAAGGATCACTTCAAGCTGCTGGAAGACATAAGGCTTTATACAATAGATAATATGACATTTTAAAGATGGGTTAGGAACACCTTAGGCACAGAAGGCAGAGAAAACAGCACATTCAAAGGCAGTGGAGGAGAGTAAGTTGGTGTTCTGAAGAACTATTAACAATCAGGCCATCATGGCTAGAGCACAGATCACCAAGCCTTAACACAGTCTCAGAGACATGGATCTATCCTCAAAGAACTAGCAAGGCCAAATGCACAAAGCACTATCAATTTTTCACCTTTGTGATTTCACGCCCATCAGGTTTGCTTGTTTCTAATCTTGACACCACATTACACTTTCATTTATACTTCACAAAGCACCCAGAAAAATTCAACTCATAAAAATTCACTGCTCAAAATTCCCCAACAGCTTCAATAAAAGTCACAGAACTTTACAAACCATAGAAGAGCCAACTCTAGTCATATTGGCCTGTCTCCATTTGCTCTTTATTGCCGTGATGAAACACTAACCAAACCCAATTTAGGGAGGAACTGGTTCATTACTTCTTACAGGTTAGAGTCCACTACCAAGGGATGCCAGGGCAGAAACTCAAGCAGGAACCCAGAGACAGGAGCTAATGTAGAGACCATGGAGAAACACTGCTTTCTGGCTTGCTCCTCAAGGCTGGCTTAGCCTGCTTTCTTATACAACTCAGGACTCCCTGCCTAGGCATGGCCCACAGAGGGCTCGCTCCTCCCACATGAATTGTTAATCAACAATAAGCCCTATAGACATGCCCACACACCAGTCTGACAGTCAATACTTCTATTAAGGTCCAGTCTTCCCAGGGGAGCCAAGTTTGTGTCAAGTTGACAAAACTAACCTAAACAGCCTCCATAATTATTCCCAGAAGACAATTGGCATGCCTCTTGCTGTCTAGTCAATCCTAACCCAGGCATGTACCTGGACTGTCTCTTTATCTTTGCTGTCTGCACTCAAATGTCACCCCCTCATAAGGCTTATCTATTTAAAGATGTAACCCATATCCAAAGACTACTTCCCTTTCTCTGTTTTATTTTTCTCTTTGTCTTATTATTTCATATGCTGCTTGATTTTGTTTTGTTTTTCTTTGGTCATTACACTAATTCCAAAGAGTACTTTCCATTTTCATCACTGATCTATGTTCAGTGAGTGGAACAGTCCCAACCTGTAACAAAAATCATAAACTGGCTCTGTCTCTTCAACTAAATCCTTAGTTTCTGTATAGTAAGACTTGTGCTTTTTCTATTAATCATTTATTCTGTGACTAAACAAAGAGCAATATTCTGCATGGCAGTTTCACATTTGATCCCTGGAAGCAGACGGGTCCACTGCTTTGTATTTTGTGCTATTGCGAAAATTACGGAACCTCTTCTAAACCTTAGTTCCCTATCATAGGATGATAATAGGCATCGATCTTGTAGGAGAGTACTAAGAACTAAAATAATGCAGACAAGCACATTACTACTGTCCAGGCAGACAGCAAGTGTTGGTTAGATAGCAAAGTGATGGCAAGAAACACTCCAACTCACCAACTGCTTACACCAAGTTCTCACCATCATTTCTAGTATCCATTTCTTCTCAAAGATATTTTCAGAAAATTCTGCATCTGCATATGCTGGCTTAATATATCAACTCTTCTCTACCAAAATTGTATTTTCATGCTGTTAACTTATAAACCAAGACATGGAGAGATTAATGTATGTAGTTTTACTTAAATATTTTTTGAAGGCTAGGAACGTAGCTGAGTTGGTAGAGTGGTTGCCCTGCATGTACCTGGGTTCAAGCACCATTCCCACCTAAACTAGGCAACGGAAGTACTCATACTCTCAGAGGTGCTTCTGAAGAAGGTAAAGGAAGATGAGGAGTACACAGCCATTCTTGGCTACAAAAAGTTAAGAAGCCAGCCTGACTACATGAGACCGTGCCCTGCCCTCTTAAAGGAGAGAGAAAAAAGTTACTTAAGTGATAAATTATACAAAAGCCATATATATCATAGATGTTAATTTATATTCTTTGCTAAAACTGAGTCTTGGTGTCTGTTTCACAAAACCTCATTAAAAAAAAGGTTTAACCTTAGAGCCAGATCACTAAATAAAACGTTATACTTCTAATTCTGTATTATATAGATTTAAATTCTTTCAGACTATACCAAATTAGACCTCCCATTTGTTGAGAAAGCCACCATGAGGACTTACACTCCCAAGAAACTAGACAGTGACAGGATAGTCTCTCAGAGTTAAGCTACTACACATATCAGGAAGTAACTGGGGGCTTTAAATACATAAATAGTTTTGTTAATAAACTGTCCTCCACCTAAGGCTTATGCTGACAAACAAAACAGGTCTAGCATCAAGCTAAATGTCAACCCTACCCTGACAATGGAACGTGAAAGCACTGTGGCATTCATCTGTAAGCCCAGTGCTTGGGAGGCAGGAGGGCCTGGAGTTCCAGTGAATTTTTAAAGATCTTTCTTCAGTGATCTAGAAAATAGGATAGGTACTATCTTGTAGAGGAACTATGGAGCTCCGTTCACATCAACAGAAGTCAATTGTTTTGCAGCACCAGTTTTATAGGAAAAAGGAATGCAGTAAAAGATTTGAAAACTGCTAAAGTCATCACCCCACAACTACCTCACCACCTCCATGTTCTGCTTACTCCTTTCAAACCAATTTTTATAAAGTTATAATCACATGTGTTTGGTAACAAATGCCACACACATACACACACACACACACACACACACACACACACACACACACACGTGTGGTTTGAGTATGATAAATGTGTAAATGCAGAGGACAACCTCAGGTGTGGGTTTCCACCTTGAGACCAGGTCCCCTGGTTTCCCTGCCTCTTTTTCTGTTTTGCCTCCCATCTCCCCGTAGGGCATCAGAACTATAGACACTCCTGCAACACATCTGGCTTCTCCTTGGATGCTGGGGATCTCATGCTTGTAAAGCAGGTGCTCTTAAACATGGAGTCACCTTCTGCACTCTAGAACACCATCAAAAAAGCTAGATAGCACCAGGTTAAATACTAGCCCAACTTCTGTGTGACCCTGTACAATGTTTTAAACTCCTTTGTCCTATTTCTGAACTCACATCATAACAAGTTGTGTCAACACGGATATGAAGGAGAGAGCTTTATGTGAGGCAAACTGAACGTGTTACATAAAATACGCAGCTCAACTGTGGTGTCTTAAGTCAGAGGCATGCTACTAAAGTGTAATAAAAACATATTCTTTTGAAAAAACTATTTTTATTGTATGTGTATGAATGTTTTTGCTTGCTTATTTCTGTACACCATAGGCATGCAGTACTTTCAGATGTTGGATCCCTAGAACTGGAGTTACAGAAGGTTGTGAGCCACCATATAGGTGCTGGGAACTGAACTTGGGTCCTCTGGATGACCACCATGTGAGTCATTTCTCCAGTGTCCATAAAACATAAAAACCTATTTTAAAAGAATTTTCTTATACTGATGTTTTAAAATAATCTGTCCTACCATCCCTTTGTTTTGCTAACTATAATTCCTCATTATTAAAAGGAAAACTTAAAAAAAGAATTAGTGGCCAGCTTTATCAACTATGTAAGTTTAAGTTTTTCTAACAAAACATTTTTAATAACTGATAATCTATATAGTAAGACTTTCTTGTGTTGAGCCCTCCATTATCCCCATCTGTATTACAAATACAATTCTTTAGGCAAAAGAAAGCCAAAGGACAATGCTAAAGTGACCTATCACCTCCAATGGCCACCATCCAGGAGACCATCTCAACACTAACAGAAAGGTCGTATTTCTATAACAAAGAATCTCCAACAATCTTCTCCCTGTATTTCTTTAGAGAATGGAGTGAGTAGTGAAAAACAGATAGTTCTGAACTATGTCTTCTTGTAGTAAGAATATAGATAGCTGTTAACTTCATGTAGGCATGCCAGGAACAACAGCTTCCTTTTATCACACAGCCTGAGCTAAGCTGTTCTTAAAGCTCATCCCTCAACTACGGCTGATGGCACTATAAACTAGGAGGTTTGGTAGACATACTGAGCTGCAGCTATCTACGTCATTCTTGCTTCCACCTTTATGATACTGAAATTTCAGGCTCCGTAAGCTATTCTACTAAAGCTGCTATAAAATATTAAATGTGTACACAGCATCTAATATCCATTCCAACATAACCCTTTAAACTTTTTTTAAGACTTGTCAAATTCCTACAATTTTGGTTACAATGAATTGATCAAGAGATTACTAAGTGAACACTCTAAGAGATAAAGAGAACCACATTCTGCATCCATATATACTTAGGGCATGCTACACGATTTATAAGGAGGATAAAGGCGTATCTGAGCAGCTCCCAGGACAACAACACTTTTGAATAACCAAATTAGGCCTAAAGGTGAAGGTCAAATACAATATACAAAGTAAACAGCAACACTTCAGTGATGCTGGACCAAATAAATATACGCAATGAATTTGCTGTTCTTGTCTATGAGGTAGATACCTACAGAAAATTCTTAAAATCAAAATTAACCTTGACCTTTATAATACAAATGTCATACAATAATTTAAACTGCCGTATTTTGCATATCAAGTATGGCAATGGCCAACAAAGACAGCAGCAATGGAGTTTGTTTTGGTTTTTTTCCATACTGGAGATTAAAAACTTTGTGTGTGCCAGGCAAGTGTCCACAAAATGAGTTACAGTCCCAGCCCTGAAGACCTTTTGTTTAAATTTTTATTTTACGTGGGATTTTTTGTTTGTATTTTGCCTGCCAGAAGAGGGCTACAGGTGCCCTGAAACTGGTGTGACAAGTGGTTCTAAGTCCCTATGTGGGTTCTGGGAACCGAACCCAGATCTTCCAGAAGAGCAGTTAGTGTTCTTCATCACTGAGCCATCTCCCTGAAGACTTTTTCATAGGTAGACTATATAATAGGAAAATTTTCTCCAAAGTTGCCATTTAATACTGTAACTGATTTTTTACTTACATATTAACTTCCCAGTATATGAACAATTCAAATATAGGCTATAAACTGTGATTAATAAATATAACATGCATCGGCTCCTCACTTTAGAGATAATAATGGCCTGTCGGTAGTGGTACTTGCCTTTAATCCCAACACTGGGTGGGCAGAGGCATTTGGACTCTGAGTTCAAAGCCAGTCTGATCTACGGAGCAAGTTCCAGGACAAGCAGGACTACACAGGGAAACCCTGTCTGCTCCTAGCCCCACCCCCAAAAAAAGCAAAAAAAAAAAAAAAAAAAAGATAATAATGAAACCACTACAGATTTGTGTATTTGCACATAAGAATGTGGGTATGTGTGTCTGCACACGTGTATGTATTTAGGCCAGAGGTTGGTTTCAGGTATCTATCTCTATCACTCTTATTTTCTCAGATAAGATTTCTCACTAAATCTGGAGCTCAGCACTTTTTGCTAGACAGACTAGTCAACAAACTCCTAAGATGTACCTGTCTCTACAACTTCTCGATCCCCACAGTGATGGATTTACAGGTCACACTACCACATCTGGCTTTACATGGGTGCTGGAACCCGGGTCCTCATGCTTGCACAGCAAATGCTTTATCTACTGAGCCATTTCCCTGGCCCCAATTTAAATACTCTAGTAGGTAAAAACATATACAACGTATCTTGAAATCTGACTTAATAACCTAGCACTATTGCTCATTCAATAAACTTATTTGTGAATATTTCAAATGTCAAAAGATTATTACATTAGGATTGCATCAAGAACACACAGTAGGAGGTATTTCAGTGATGAAATGCTCAGCATAGCAAGGCAGTCAGAATTAGGGCAAGGAAAAATCTGCTATCTCCCTACTACTTAAGTTATATTGGCCAAATCAATTAGAAAAAAAGGAAGAGCCAATTAAAGACATGAAAAGTTGAAATTAAAATATGTATTTCCAAAAGACATGATAGTACAAAATCCTAGAAGAAAATATTATCAATGATAAAACCAAGCCACTAAAACTTGTTGCGGGACCTTTGTTCACACTGACACTCCGAGACTGTCAGTAAAGCTGACTCTGAAGCAGCGGATGGAGTTAGCAACTAGTTGACCAGAATTAGCCATAGAGGTTTTGGAGGACCCAGGATACAGATAGAGAGAGACACAGGAGGTAGTAGGGAGGGGCTTAGAAAGATTCACAGGCCCTTCTGGATCAAGGAAGGAGTGAGAGAAGGTTACTGGTCGCTGCTCTGATCAATTATGGTTTTACCCCTATGTCTGACTCCTGAGTTTTATTTAATTAAGGAACAATATAACTAAATGCCTCAAAAACTGACACACACAAAACAACAAAAGTGCAACCTAAAAGAGCAATGGCCATTTAAAAAAGAATATAGAAAATCATATCAGCAAGAGCAGCACAAAAGATGATCCTAAAGAAGGAACTTTTAGGACCTAGAATGAATAGCCCTAAAATTAACATGGAAGAACAAACACAAAGAAACATCAGAGAAAACCTTTAACATAAAAGTCACTGAGCGACAGGAACAGCACCACCAAAGGCTAACACAGACTCTGAGGCTGTAACAACTGCAGGGCAGCAAGATGCCATCTCTGAATCCTTCCACCTGGTGAAGCATGCAGGTTAACAGCACAGGGCAGGACTGTGGAAGAAGACAATTTCATGAACTGCTAGTGAGTTTTTTTCAAAGTTCTCTAGTCCTAAAAGAATTTGGCAATAATTAACAAAACTATACACCAGCTTTCCTTCCCTCTGCTGCCTCACCTCCACCACTTACTCTGATGGCAGCTCCACAGCAGGCTACGCGTGACAGCAGGACTCGTCGGGCATCAGTATTAGTGTGATGTGTTGAAACAACAACCTGAGTGTCACTATGTGAGGCCCTTGTTTAATAAGCTAGCAGAGAGAAGCACAATGGAATACAATGCAGGTGCTAAAAAAAGAAAAAAAAGGCTTCTATAAATAGATGAGTAATTTTCAAGTGAAAAAAAGCTAAAATACAAAAAAGGGGTTTCTAAATTTAAAAGAAAATTAAAAATATATGTATGTTTTATTTTTTCAAAAAGAACAAAGATAACCTGAAACTAAGGAAACTAGTCAGTCACACAAATAAAGCATGAGAATGAGGTGGAAGATACATGAAGCCCCCAAGTGTATTTATCTCCTAAACCTTGATTTCAGAATTTTACCAAAATTGAGTCTTTGAGCAAAAATGGGAGATAAGCACAAAAGTAATAAAATAGGGGATACAGGAGTTGTGTTATAGTTCATACAAGTAGTAAACATCTAGAAAAATTCCAATCACCGTAATTTTTTTTCTTTCTTTTTGAAATGAAATAGGGTTCTCATTTTGTTGCCAGGTTAGTCCACATTAAAAGACTCAAACAACCCAAAGTGATCCTCTACCTATGTAGCATGTACCACCAAAGCCAGTTTCATTGAATGTTTTAACCTAATATTTCAATAACATAACATATCTTCAATAAAAACAAAATGCATTTTTGTCTTGAAAAGAAAAGCCTATAGTTCTACTTGATAGTTTTGTTTTTGTGGTACAATGGGTATAGTAGGAAATAATTAAGTAGAGAGATATGGATAATGTAAGAAGGCAAGAAGAAACTTAGATGACTAGGACTGGAGCCGTTAGGATAGACTCACACCTCATGATTTATATAAATATCTATGTCATCCAACAGTTAGAGACACATGTGTATGTGCTAATATGGATGTATGTTTCCCCGGAAAGGGTCTGGAAAAAAAAATCTAATGGTAATGAAAACACATATCACAATATCTATACACTACTCCACACCAGGAATCTAAGGGAAATAATGATGATTCTAGAGCTAAAAAACAAAATTAAGCTGAACCTAGTTGATGTTTTGTCAGAAAGTAAGGAAAAGTTAAAAACTAATGTAGACACAAGAAAAAAGTCAAGGAACCCACTTGAAAGGGCTCCCGCCGGCAAAATCCAAGCAGCAAAATGTATGAGAACAGATTGTGGACCCTTGTAGAAATAAAAATCTCAAAAATAAATAAAATGAAAATACTTCCCTTACCCAGTGACTTATTTAGCCACAGGCTTATCAAGACAGATGGGATGACTGAATCAGAAAGTGAGTGTACACATGTATCACAGCAGTAATTCAAGGCAGAACCAACAAGAGTCATTAAACTTACTAGGTAAAGGGTAATGGTCAACAAGATGCTTCCATGGTCTCAAAATATGTCTCACAGGTTCCTTCATTACAAAAGACAAAATACAGTGCAGAAACCAGGACACCTTAACCAAAATTAACTTCAACAATAAAATCTCAAAGTGACATCTAATGAATGCCTCCTGCCAAAATGCCTAACCTAAATCTGACCCTGAACCACTCAGACAAACCAACTTTAGAACACATTCAACCTACACTTTGGTTGCTGTTGTTATTTGGGGTTATTCAAATAACTGTTATTTGCAGCAGGGCCTCACAATACTTCCTAGGCTGACCTGAAATGTACTATGTCTATTAGCCCAGGCTGGTCTTGAAATTGCACAGCCGTGTTGTTGGCTTACAAGTATGTACCAATATGCCCAGCTTTGACAGCACTATTTAAAATGGTAATATTCTAAAAAATGTAGGACAGCTACAACTGGGGAAAAAAAAAAAGGCAGGTAAACATGACACATAATCATGAACAGCATGAAACGATTGCAAAATTTGAGATAAGGTCTGTATATTACACAATACAATTAAATTAAATTTTCTGTTAAATCTATGTAAAGGTTTTGTTTTCATATGTGTGCATGAGCACACATGTGACATGTAGGTAAATATGCATGCCAAGGAACAGACTGAGGTGTCCTCAGAAATACCATCTAGCTCCTGTGAGACACTGGCCTGCAGCTCACCAATTAGGCTGGCAGCCAGCTGGTCCTCCCATCTCGGCCTCTCCAGCACTGGCATTCCAAGCATGCTGCATTTCTACACGAATTCTGGGGATCGAACTCAGTTCTTTTACTTAAAAGAAAAATGTTTTGCTGGCTGAACAGTCTGTTCTTTGAAACAAGCTCTCACTCAGTAGATTAAGTTGTTTAAGAACTCATTGTGTAGTTCACACTGGTCTCAAACCCTGGCAATCCTCTTTTCTTAGCTTTCCAAATGCTGAGAGTCCCAGGTAAGAAGACTTTTATTCCAAGGTAGCACAAGACTAAACTAAACACAGTCACTACTCCTGTAAAGGCATCAAATGATTCAACAGTGCCTACTACAATGTACTATGTCTACATGCACCATCAGATACAAAAAGAAAATCATAAAAATACAACGAATAATCTAGATAAGGTGTGAATAAGAATTTATGAGGGTGGTGGCACAGGCCTTTAATCCCAGCACTCGGGAGGAAGAGGCTGGTGGGTCTCTGTGAGTTTGAGGACAGTCAGAGCTGCTACACAGAGAAACCCTAACTCAAAAACTAAACTATCTAGCTAGCTATCTAGCTATCATCTAGCTATCTAAGCAAAAATAACAACAACGAAGAATTTACATATTTGTAGCAAAGCATTTTCAAAAGAGAAAACAACAAAAAAAGAAAACTGGTATGTTCACTATTCATGTTATTTAAGGTAACCTGAAAGACCAATGTGTAGCAACATGGGGTTATATAGAAAGGGGAGTCAGAAATGTGATTCTCTAATTATATAAACTAAAAAGAATACATCAAACTCCATAAGCACTCTTGACCAGTCACCCATTATCAAACACACTTGGAAACACAGGCTACCAAGGTACTAACTTCAATTAAGAATAAACTCAGGGGGCTGGAGAGATGGCTCAGTGGTTAAGAGCACTGACTACTCTTCCAAAGGTCCTGAGTTCAATTCCCAGCAACCACATGGTGGCTCACAACCATCTGAAAATGAGGTCTGGTGCCCTCTTCTGGCCTGCAGGCATACACACAAACAGAATATTGTATACATAATAAATAAATAAATATTAAAAAAAAAAAAGAATAAACTCAGGGCTGAAGAGATGACTCAGTGGTTAAGAGCACTTGCTGGTCTTCTAGAACTCCCAGCACCCATGCTCACAAACACAAGCAACTCCAGTTGTAGGGGATCAGACACCTTTGAGCTCTGAGGGCACCTGTACTCATGTGTGTGCACAACATACACAATTAGAAATTTTAGAAATTAAAGTTTTAAATTAAAAAAAAAAGCATAACCTAAAGCACATGGGAAATCAACTTAGCCCAATAGCAATCAAGGAAAACATCCTCAACTCTGGGGTGACAATGGACACACTAAGGCAGCCCTTGCTCTAGAGGACCAGGAGTCAGGACCCCAAATCTATGCTCTCTGATATTTACTTGTTTATCTACTTATTACGTGTTGCTAGAGAGAGAACCCAGAGCCTCATGTGTACATTTTCACAGAATATTCCTACTGACCTCATGTAAGATTTTATTAACATTGTACTTCCTTAATTACTGGGCTAGGAGAGAGACAAAATAAAACTTGACCCAAAAGATTTCACCATAAAAAATGTTATAATTATAGGATAAAGAGTATCTTTGTAAAGCAACTGATCACTGGGCCCACAAAGCAAACATTACATATAATGCTAAGAACTCAAAGACTAGAATTACCAACATTTGCCATCCTTCACAATAACACGAACATCCAAACAACAGATTAACAATGTCAAATTCCATTCCGTAAGAAAACTTTCCAGTTTAACCTTCACTACATGGTAACGAAATTTACTGATATACAAAATTTAAACACACCTAGAACATGGGATGTACATGAAATATTTAGCAACTGTACAGGGTGGAGAGTTATGAATAATGTTCTGTAAAATAAAAAGCGGGTCTACTACTAAGGACAAAAATGGGAAGGCAAAAGAGAAAAAGCGTGCTCAACACATGAAACATGGTTCCTAACTGGAATGTAACACTGGGAGTTGAGGCTGGAGAATATTACTCAGTAGCAGAGTGCTTGCCTAGAAGGTACAAAATCCCAGGTTCAATCCCCAATATGAACAAAAACAGGGAAGGAGGGAAGGAAGGAGGAAAGGGGAATACGGGAATACAAGCAGAACTATGCCTCTCACTACTTAAAAGTAACCTACAAGACTCTAGAAGAAAAGGCTCAGGAATATAAAGAGTTTTTATTGTTGTTTTTTCCTAGGATTAAATAACAATAAATGCTTCTAAAATTTGAAACGTTATATGCGAGCAAATTAAAACACTGGGGCTGGGAAGATGGTTCAATCAGTAAGGTGCTTGATGTGGAACTATGAGGACATGAACTTAGACCCCAGCACTACTATATAAAGCAAGCTGTGGGGACTGGAGAGCTGGTCCAGTGACTAAAAGTACTGGCTGCTCTACCAGAGGACCAGGATTCAATTCCTAGCTCTAGACAGTGCTCACAACCACATGTAACTCCAGTTCTAGAGGATCCAACACCCTTTTTTGGCCTCAGTGGGCATAAGGCATGCATGTAAGTGGTATAGAGACAAAACACTCATACACATTAAAAAACAAAACAAAGAAAGCAGGATGTGGTGTAACCCCAGTGCTGAGGGAGTAGAAACTGGTGGATCCATAAGCTCATTCACCAGTCAGCCAACCTGAATGTATGAGCTTCAAGTTCAAAGACAGAGCCTCAAGTTAAAAAAGAATGTAGATAGCTATATAGGATGGGATCCAAAGTCAACCAGTTTTCAACACTCGTGCACATTGACCACATGCATGCAAACATACACAAACAAGTACATGTGTACACACCACACACACACACACACACACACACTGCATTAAACAAAGTATCACAGTAATACAGCTCGTTTAGTTTTGGTTCTTTGAGATAAGGTCCTTCCTGACCTCTCCCCCACCCTACAGGTAGTACTGTTACCCTCACAGTAATTTACATATGAACTCTCCTAAGAGGAATCTGGATGGAAAAGAACCCTTGCCAAGATGATAAGCACTGAAGAAATTTGGTTAAACCAATGGTTTCTCATTTGGGAAGAATAATGTGAAGTCCAAACAGGTAAAAACAACAAATATATGTTAAGAAATTCTCCAGTTAGGAAAAAAAACTGAAGGGAATCTTGTTTTTAACTTTTTTTAAAGCCCAAGTTAAATAACTACAGTTAGGGTGAGATAGGAGTCTTCTTCCTATGTAAAACAGTGCTCTCTCTCTGAAACTCAAAGTGCAGGGTGTGCCCTGACTCTGCTTGGTGACAGGTACAGCTTCAGCAGGTGCCCAGAGCAGATGCCACTAAGAGGCTTCGTTCTGGATGTGACCCTGGCCAGCATGTTGGTGCCAAGTTAAGTCAGTCAGTTATCTCAGCAACTAAACTGATTTCATTGGTACTTAGATCAACTGTTCTCAAACTCAGACCTACTAACAACCACCTGGGGGAATGCTTTTTAAAAGTACAGTTTCAGCCTACTAACTACTAAACCCACGGGTCAGTCTTACCATTGAGATCTACACACCATATGAAACCTTGGCTAGCAAAGCACCACTTATAAAGCATGCTTACATACTAAAGCTGTGGGTTATCAACCTTTAGATTGAGCTTCTTCCAGGACAACAGGATGGAAAAACCAGTTAACTGGTTTCAGGTGGAAGTCATCAACCAAGTCCCTAAGTTAGGACCTTCTAAAGGACAAATTACCTCGTTACTCTAATAAATAATGGCATATGGGGCCGGGCGGTGGTGGCGCACGCCTTTAATCCCAGCACTCGGGAGGCAGAGGCAGGCGGATCTCTGTGAGTTCGAGACCAGCCTGGTCTACAAGAGCTAGTTCTAGGACAGGCTCCAAAACCACAGAGAAACCCTGTCTCGAAAAACAAAAATAAATAAATAAATAAATAAATAAATAAATAAATAAATAAATAAAATGGCATATGGGAAAAAGAACAAGAACTGATTTTTAAGAGGTAAGACCCAGCAGCCAACACATCAAAAACATCGGCTTTTTCAGGTTCCATCACAACACACTATGGGGGTAAGTGGTAGAATCCTGCACTCACTGATGGTGTGTTCACAGAACTACAGTTCTGTCACTGGGGAGCAACTGGGTTATAGTAATTACTCCTAGATATCAGTAAGAGATTTCAGTCTCAACAACAGGGTATCACAATATACTTAGACAAAAGTAAGAGCATGCATTTTGTAAGACCAAATTTCCTCAATTTACAACATAATATATTTGCAAAAACTATAAGCTCAGTGATAGATCTACCTTTTTTAACAGAAAAAAAACATACAATTAACCTTTTTCTTAAAAATCATATCACATTAACAAATAATCTAAAAACTAATAAATGCAAAGACACATGGACATGAAGCATATCTGAAGATAGTAACTATGAATAATGGAGAATTATATATGATAAAGATTTGTAAAACATAAAAAGCTTAAGGTGTTCTTTGAAAAACAAAATTTATTTCCAAACTGGCAATCATAGCAAACACTTAAAAGCGAGAGTGAAAATTTACACATAGGTCTTTATTACAGGATACCATATATCCTATGTATATGTGTATTAATAGATGGATCTTCAAGAGGTACCCTGAACTCATCATCTTCTATCTACTATTGTATGATTCTGACCAAATAAAATTGCCAACATTTTGGTTACACTATGGACCAGTGCACCAATGATGTTACATATATTTATCTTAACTTCAAAAACTAGTATCTTTTATTTTTATCCACAGCACACACAGCATGCTGGTGAAGTAACTAAAGTGCAAGCCAACAAAGTCCGATAACATGAGTCATCCAGAGGGCCCACACCATGGAAGACAAAACTCTCAAAAGTTGTCCTCTGGCCTCTACACATTTGCTATGACACACAAATGCACAATGAACAAACAAACAGAACTTTAAGTATACTTATAATTTCAAGTCATAAACTAACTAGAGACAGCTTTAATCCAAACACGTCCCTTCTAAGTTCAATAAAGTCTGGCCTTAAAACTGTATCTACTGATAACAACTTTTCCCTAATATCAAAACTCAGGATATGGCCTCCCCAGTTTTCAAAGTCACCAGAACTGAAGAAAAACACAAATTTTTAGCAGAGCTAGCATCAAACTCAACACAATCACTAGTCTATAAACAATAACTACCACAATTTGCCAGGGAAACTTATACAAAATTTTTAAAACTCAAATTTTCAATACAAGTATCATGTTTTTTCTTAAAAAGCAGTCTTTAATTAGAATAAACAGGAATTATAGGGACAGCTAAATCAACTAAAAACCTAAATATAAAGACTCAACAAAATTAAAGTTATTATAAACTTTTTCCTAAGAAGGATGGACCATGCAAATAAATGAGTCTGAGACTCAAATTTTTTTGGCATTATTTATTTACTTTGTGTCTGTGGGTGTGGGCATGCCCTAGCACACATGTGGGGGTGAGAGGACACTTGTGGAAATTGGTTCTATCCTTCCACCATGTGGGTCCCAGGTACGGAACCCAGGGTTGTGGCAAATCTCTACCCACATTTCATTGGGCTTCAAACTTAATCTTTTGCTATGGGGATAAGGCACAGCTCAGGCAGAACACTTGCCCTGAAGGAGGCCCCGAGTTCCATTCCCAACACTACCAAAAGCAAAAATAAAACACCATTTTTTTCTTTTCTTTTTCCTTTTTTGTATTTGGCCTCTATCACACTGACATCTGAGCTATAGTTCAAATAGTAGAAAAACCCACTTTTTTCCTATTATCTTTCCCCATTTGAAACTAAGGCCACTGCTTATCTTCCAGGCTCAAATTTTCTTCTAAAATTAAAACTGCAGTGTGTCTTTACTCTTCTTTTCCCATCAATGAACATGCAATACTCTTAATATTCCCCTGCAAGAACTACTGTTTAGGGCTGGAGAGATGGCTCAGAGGTTAAGAGCACTGGCTGCTCTTTCAGAGGTCCTGAGTTCAATTCCCAGCAACCACACGGTGGCTCACAACCATTTGTACTGAGATCTGGCGCCCTCATCTGACGTGCGGGCATACATCGAGGCACAACGTTGTATACATAATAAATAAATCTTTAAAAAAAAACTACTGTTTAACTAGAATAGTTACTAATATAACTTTGTACAACCATTTATGAAGATATGGAAATAGCAGCACCACAAAATAAATAAATAAAAAGCCATAAATCTAGGACAGGAGAAGTGGCACACACCTGTGGCTGTAGCACGCGAGAAGCAGAGGCAGGGAAACCTTGAGCTCAAGGCCAGCCTGAGCTACAGGGTGAAGCTCTGCCCCAGCTGTTTTAAGTTAAATATATAGAAACTACATGAGTGTGATACAGAAATAGTCCACGTTTTACCTATTCTTCTTCCTAATCTCATGTCTTCGAGTTTACAATTCCCAAACTGTGTTCCAAGAAACCTAGTAAGTCTACCTCAAAAATGACATTTCACACCATACAGCATTATGGTGGTACTTGGAGTAAGGACAAAGGAAAGACAGTGATCCCGAAGGTGTTAGAGAGTCACACCTTGAAACACAACCTCTGAGTCCTAGATAAAATAGCAGTAGCCAACTTTCCATTTATGATTCAAAATCATTTGACCTTTTCTAAGAGGCACATACTATGTTTCAGGAAGACTAGCTTTTACAGCGCACAAATACAAGTTTCTGCCTTGACCATGAATATCAAAGAACATTGGGATGGAAGTGGAGGCAGAGAGAGGGAATCCACCAGCTCTCACCCTACCAGGCCACATGTCCCCTCTCAACTCTTACAAGCTCATTTTATTATTAATCTCTAGTAAGCTTGGGAAAGGCACAACAAATAGCCTTCACAAAGAAAAACCGTTCCAAAAATACTTTACCTAAATTTATACATTAGGTATCTGCATGTTGATGAACTAAAATGTCTTTCCTTGTCCCCCTTCCAATTTTGTTTAGTTTGAGAAGAGCTTACAGGAGTGCCAGGCTTTCCTAAGACATAAAAGTGGATCTCATATAAAGTTCACCATGAAAACACCTATCCCTCAAGGGCTGCTCTTATAAAATGGTACTTCTAATCAGAAAAAAAGGTATTTCTAGTTCACAGCTGAGGCCTAAGATTTAAATAATAAAGGCATATGTGTATGTTAGGAGGGCTAAGGATGTAGCTCAGTGCTAGACAGAGTTCTTGACTTGTGCTGTGATGGAGGCAGTGGTAGGGGAGGGGTATTATGAAATCCCCTAGCTAGTAACCTGGGTCAACATCTATCTAGGAAAGTAAATTGACTTCCAGTTTGAGCAAATGCATGCGGCTGAAAAACATGGATTCTGCGAGCTGACACCAACCTGAATGTGATCAGGCTTTCAACTTCCTTCATCCACTTTCTACTTCCAGCAAGTCTACAAACCTTTCAGAAATGGTACACACTGTCACAAAACAGCAAACTCAGGTTTGTTCAAAACAAAGGACACAGCTTATAAAATTAAAGTTATAATTCTCACTTAGTACCTAATAAGTAACTAGTAACTAATAAGGATTTAGTTATTCTCCCTGTCCCCATTATTATTTTATTTATTCTTAAGTAGGAGTAATCTGGGTTTTTTTTCAGCTGTTTAGCAATTTATATTCAATGTGCTACTTTACTCACTTACTGAATAATACTGAATTCTGTCCCATCACCTCAAGTGATTCATAAAATATTTCCTCACTGACCTACATCTGACAATCCCTAAATGTGTTTATGTCACTTAACTGATAAAAGTTAAGTGCTGTAAAACAGCTACTTATGTAACTAAAGGTCTTCTACCCAGAATTGACAATATGACTCCAGAGTGGCCACTCTAAGCACAGGTCTAGCCAAGCTCTCAACTGTCCCCAAATGCATGCACACTAAACAAGCAGTACTGCAAGGTTCAAACACAAAAAACAACAACAACCAAAATTTGGAGTTTTATACAATAAAATTTCAATGTCTAAGATAGTTCACCTCCTTTCCAAGTTTTATAAAGAACACATCAAGGTAACCTACAGCTGTACTATAATTATAAGTTACATTCCTGGTATCTATAAGTGAAAAGATTCTCAAATTAAATGTTTACTTAAACCTTATAGCAAAACTACAAAATCGTTTTTTTTCTTAGACAAGATTTCTTTGTGTAGCCCCATCTGTCCTGGAACTCACTCTATAGACCAAGTTGACCTCAAACTTAGAGTAACTGCCTCCCAGTTACTGAAACTAAAGGCATGTACCACCACACCTAGCTAGAACTTCAAATTCTTAATCCAAGTAAGAATAGCAAATTGTTCCTAAATCTTAGTACCATAATACGGCAAAAAATAAAATTCATCAGGTAAATAAGTATCACACTGTTTATAGATATACTCAGGCATAGAATTAGCCAAACTTCCAATTATACTTTAATCTATTGAACTCATTTGTAAATGACAAACTGAAACCATAATAGCATAAATTTTACCAAGCGCATACAACAAATACAACTTTTTGATATTTGAGTTTCTCCATAAACAAAATGTGGAAATAATATCTTATCCTTTTTCACTTATATAGACAATCTAACAAGTATTCGTGGAATACACTGAGATCAATAAGCCAAGAAGGTGCTAACTGAAAAAAAAGGGTTACAAGCATAAGAATTTATTAAAATATAATTTTAAATATAATAAATGTTAATACTTCTATACACTGTCAGAAGGCACTTAACATTTTTTAAAAAACTAAATTCTAGTGTTAAATAATCAACTGCAAATTCAATTTTAAAATGAGAAATTTTGGGTAGATAATCTACAGTTGAATGGATGTGTATTTAATAGATTCAACCTAACTTTTGGCAGACTACAATGTCTCTGTACTTAATGACTATATTTGTACCAAAAAGAACATAGAGGTGTTAGATCATGTGCATGATTAACATAGTCTGCTCTTATTTGTCTGCAAGAGTGTGTGGCTGTATCAAATGATACTAGTCTAACAGTTGCCCATTCTAGTAACTGTACAACTAACTACAGGAGGACATAGGCAAGTATGAAACTTGTAAAGAGAGCTAACAATAGCATTGACAGTCTCACAATATGTCCAAAGAAAAAGCAGCTCGAATTAAGTATTATGTAGACTATCACTCTGATGTATTAAATTCTTATTTCTCACTCTATTACTAAATCAACAGTTTGGGAAGCATTTTTATCTACCCTTTTATTTAAAAGGTATTTTGACACACATAGTAACACACACACACACACACACACACACACACACACACACACACACACCTGGTATTTTCTAGAGTTCCTATGGAACTCAGTGACTGCCAAGTTCTACGAACTCTTCAGTGTCAAGCCTGAAGTCAATCTCTCCAACTTGTGATTAGAGAGAACATTGCAAAGCCAAAAACAAAAGAAACCCACCAAAAATACAAGGTATTGCTTTCCTTATCAGGAAGGATGGTATTAAATCTGATATGGCAGGTTAACTTATCAAGTCACTTCATTAGCATATCTGGCTGAGAAGGCACTCTTAAGGTTAACTAGTAAAATTCCTGTTAGAGTCTGGCTTTTGGTCTGCCAATGAGATTTTTTTTTTTTTTTTTTTTTTTTTTTTTTTTTTTTTTTTTAGAGAAAGGTGTATAACACAACCCAGTACACACATCCTCTCGATGTACAGTACACCACTATGGAAAATTCTATCAAGGTTGGTAGTACCCAGTTTTTGATTATCCAATTTCTTTTCAAGCCATGCAAATCTTCACATGGTTTTATTTTCCAAAACAAACAAACGCTTTAACTTTTTCTCAGTATCCTAGCTACAGCCCTACAAAAGCAAACCTGGAGAGTGACATATGGAGGCAAACAAGTCTAGCGGAGGACACAGATCAAAGCAGCTTCTAATAGGAGCATAAAGCCCAAGTTGACCTAAGAACAATGTAAATACTTAAAACAACCTGGAAAGTATCCAGTCAAAAAGACTAGCTATAAGGACAATTACTGCATGGCATAATCCCAAGATAGAAAAGACAACAAGAAGCAACCTACTTATAATTAAACTTTACAAAAGAAAACAGTCCAGGTATTTTATTAATTATGCTGATTGTTAGTATGAACGCAAATTTTACAGAAAAATACACATCTCACCAGCCATATATACCACTCAGACTCGAACACAGAAATGTAATCTATAAACTTAAAAAATACTAGGCATAACTTTAGAATACACAATTTAAATATACAAAATGCTAAAAATGTTTTAAACTGATTAGTACAAAAGCCTAGCATGTATTAGCATGATTCTCTCAGGTCCTCTATCAGAAACAGAAATCATCAAGTGACTATCACTCTAAGTATTAAATTCTTGTTTCTCGCTCTATTACTACATCAACAGCTTGAAATGCTTTTTATCTGCCCTTCTATTTAAAAGGTACTCTGACACACATATTAACACACACAGCCACCCACGCCTGGTATTTTCTAGAGTTCCTATGGAACTCAGTGACTGCCAAGTTCTGTGAACTCTTCAGCAGCGGCAAGTCTGAAGTCAATCTAAGGCAGCCAATAGGAAGTACACCTGTGCAATTACCCTATTTCCTATTTCAGAACCCTGAGCCCTGTACAAAGTAACTAGTGCATCTGAAGCAACACAAAACTCAAATTATACAGAAGCTACATTACAAAAATAAAATAAAGGCATATTATAATATCATCATTACCAATATTTATTAGAAAGAACTATTAAGATCATTATTTTAATTTTAAATAAGAACACTGGGTAATCAAACAAAAATAAAGGTTGATTTCAAAACAAAGTACAATATGAACGGATCTATAGAAGAAAATCTACAAGGAAAAAATTAAAAGTCACAAAGTACATTATCTAAACTAGTCGTACACCAACTAAGTAAGAAATTTACTTTTTTTTTGAGCAAACAATCAAAATATAAGGAAAAATTCCAACCACAGTACCTGGTTTCACGCTATCCCCATTTTCCTAAAGATAATAAATATTTCCAAGTTTCTCAGAAATCCAATAACAAGAGCCCCAAATGAAATCCTTGCCAACCAAGGTATCTCTATTATATATATTATTTATGTAAAAACATTCCATTGAAAACTTACTGAGTAACAGTTCCAATAAATTCCCTTAAAAAAAAATCCCGAAAGTCAAATTGTAGAGGATTAAGGAGTTTACAATGAAAGAAAGAAAGAAGGAAGAAGGAAGAAGGAAGAAGAAGAAGAAGAAGAAGAAGAAGAAGAAGAAGAAGAAGACGACGACGACAATCTTCCCACAGGTTACAAAGTTTCCTTAAGTAAGTCTTTTACTAAGCATCATCATTTCTGGTCCTCAGTGGCTATCAAGCAGTCAATAACAATGTCACAAAAGAATGTTTACAAGATAGGACATGGGGTGTCACCTGTAATGACTTTGTATGAAAAATGTAAATGGCCATATTTTAATGTGAGGAAAACTTCAGCCTCCTACAATCTCACTTTATTGACAGTAAATGGTTCCCAGGCTGAAATAAACAAGGGACTGGAAATTGTTTACAAGGTAAATTTCGTTGCTGTTTAATCTCTCCTAAGTCCCTCGTTTCCAAACACTGAGGAAAAGTCACCACTACTCACCGCAAGTAATACTGTTTTAAAGCAAAGGCAGCGTTAGAACAACTTCTGGGAAAGTTGAACTCTTCAACAATTTCTCCCCACTGATTCTTCTCGGAAACCTGTTAAAAACACAGGCACACTTGTCTGAAAGTGCCCAATCCAAGAAAAACCTACCCTAACTTGGGAGCTAAATGCCCATTCTGCAGCGATCTGGAGACACCTAAGGCACCAGTGGGTGTCCGGGGTCTAGCCACAAGAGCTACTAAGCCAGGGCCGCCTGAATCACTGTGTTTTCACCAGAGAGCCCTGTATTTAGCAGCACTTGTTTTGTTTTGGGGATGGGGGGGTTGGTGGGTTTGTTTTGTTTTTGAAGCCCGGACAATAACCAATCGCAAGTCCCTCTGTCGCCCCCTTTTAAATCTCAACGCGGTCCGTTTACACTAAAGAAAGAAAAAAAGTTCAAAAGGATCAATACTGCTCCGGACAGCGACGTCGGCGAGCTCTGGGGGGGCCGGGGCCGGGGCCGACTCCGATCCCTCTCCCAGATCTATCCATCTCCATAGGCCCTTCTTTGAGGCCTACAGCTTCTGCCTAGCCTTGAAGCCTAAGATGGCTATTTGCAGACAGGTCCTGCTTTCTTTTGTTAGCTGCAGAAAGCCAGGGCGAGCGGGCCGAGGCTGTGCCCCCGGCCGCCGGGATCATTTCGCAGCCGATTATCGATGTTAAACCTGCCCGCGCTAATTTTGAGTTGCACGAAAACTGCTCAGAGTCTGTGTGTCTCTGTGTCTCCGCCTGTGCTAGAGCGGCAGCAGCGGCGGCGGCGGCGCTGACTCGCGGGCGGGCGGGCGGACGA
>NC_022017.1:8782205-8782961 GCF_000317375.1 Microtus ochrogaster
TGTGCCCCGCCGGCCGGCCACCCCCCACCCCCCGGGCCCGGGCGCCCGCTCCCGGGCCGGAGCAGACTTTTTTTCGGAGCAGGCCAGCGAGAGGGAAATACAAATTAAAACTTCCACTCACCTTCGCGAATCCGCCTAAAGTAGTGACTCTGGTGTAGAGCCCGTGAAGATCCAGCTCCTTCCCACCCACCGCAGGGATCTTCTTAAACGGCGACCTGCGGGCGACAGAAAGCCCCGCACTTGTCACCGGGACCCCGCGCCCGCCGCGGGCCCCGTTCGCCCCGGCTCGCCCCGGCGCTGCCCCCCCGGTCCTGCTCTCACCCTCTGCTGTGGTGGAACTGCCGCAGCTCGTCCAGGAAAGCCAGTCCCTTCCTCCGCTCGTCCGGAGGCGCCTTCCCCGTCGAGTTTGCCATTATTTTGCCAAAGGAGGTCTCCCGAAAACCCAGATCGCGGTTCAAACGCGGCCCCCGCTCCCCGCGCTCCCTACCAGCGCCCGGAGCCCATTCCTCGGCCGGCGGTGGCGGGGCTCAGTCATGGGCCGGCGGTGGCGGCGGCGGCGGCGGCGGCGGCGGCGCAGGGAGGGAGGAGGGAGGGGGAGGAGGCGAGGAGGAGGGGAAGGAGGGAGCGGGAGGCCAGGGGGAGCGCAGGGCCGGAGGGAGGGGAATTTCTAAAAAAGTTTAAAGAAACGGGAGCGAAACTAGAGGGGCAGGCGACGGGCGGCCGGGCGCGGAGCCGCGGGGCGAACGCGGCCCCCAC
>NC_022017.1:8783406-8793122 GCF_000317375.1 Microtus ochrogaster
CACGGCCGGGCCGCCAGCGCCCGCACAGCGCCCCCCGAGGGCCGGCCGCGGCACTGCGTCTGGCTCCACACGGTCGCGGCTGCTCCTCGCGGGGAACAATAGACTCCGGCTCGCCCGGCTTAGGGTTCATCTGCAATGTGCAGCACATTTCACACGCACACAAAGCGGGCGGAAAGGGGGGCGGCGCGGGGAAACGGCCACTACCGGTTGTTCCGGGGTTAGGGGTGGAGGCGATGTTCGCTGCCTCCGGGTGCCAGCCGGGCCTCCCGCCGCACCGAGGGGCCCCGCGGCTCGCCCGGCGCAGCCCTCGCCGCCCCGGGGAAAGTCCTCTCGCAGCCTCTGCCAATGTTTAGGGCTGGAGGAATCGGCCCCTCGGCTTTTTGCGACAGTGCTGGGGCCCGAGGAGCACATTCCCCACGGTGTGGCCATCAAGTCACTTTGACAAACTGTAGAGCACACACACACCCAGGGTGAACTGTCTGCCCTACTTCTGTGCGGACCCGGAGCAAAGGCTCTGAATTCGTCTCTCCTTCGGTCGGTTTCGGGCACCGAACCGGAGTTATGCAAACAGTCACCGCGCCGGTTAAGAAACCACCTCTGGAACTTTGAGGATAACGTTTATATTTTTGCACTGATGAGCTGAAAATAGAAGGCAAAAGGTTTCCATTTTCCGTAGTGATCCTGAAATGTGTAAATAGGGAGCTCAAAATTTTATCTCAACCCATACCCCCCCTAAAATTTGCATTTACGAGGACGTTGGAGCTCCCCCTCGTCCACAAACGTTGAGTGAGCCCCGTGTTTCCCCGGCGGATTAGCGTTCCCATTTTAGAGACCGCAACCACCGGCAAAGTCACCAGCCCAAGGTCACACGACAGAGTCCGGCTGGGTCGACTTCGGGGTCGTCTTTCCAACGGCGCACGGATTGGGTGGCGACCAAAATAAAATTATGTAACGCCGCGGAGCACGCTTCCGGTACTCGGTCGAGGAAACGGATTTATTTCCCAAGTAAAGTTTGTCTTAAACGGGGTCGGAATAAGGTGTGGCTAGGAAATTCCTGACACCCGAGGACCAGTGAGTGCCTCGCAAGCCTGTGAGGGGCGGAGACCCTGCCCGTGGAGGAGGAGGAGGAGAAACCGGCCGGGCCGGAGGCGAGGCGCGAGTGGGCCGGCGGGGCGGATGGCGAGCCCCTTCCCTCGCCGTCTCAAGGGCAGCGGCGAGCGGGCGGCCGGGCTGTGCGGCTTCCCTGCGCGCGGCACTTGCGCACGGCCCCTTGCGTAACCGTCAGCGCCGGGGATTCCCTAGAGGGGGGTCACTCGCTGCAACCATTACACACCAGCCTGCTCCGCCGCGCCTCACAAAATGGCGGCGCCCATGGAGCCGGCGGCGGCCGCTCCCCGGCCCCATTTTGTGCGAGGCGAGAGATCTGTCAACGTGGAATACCTCCGCCGAGGATGCAGCTGACTGCAAAGCCTGCGGGAGGGAGCCGAGCCCGCGGGGACCACGTTACACGAGAGGTCGACGGCGCACCCCACCCCCACCCCCAGCGCCGCGTCCTCTCCGTCTTCTCGAAGGGAAGCCTCCGAGGCCGCGGGGGTGATGGCGGCGGAAGGCAGAGGCGGCCCGCGGCCGGCTGCTCCGGGGACTCGCGGCGGGGTGACGGCGGGCCGGGGATCCGCAAGGATCGAGGTGTCGTCAGGTGTGAGGCCCCTCGTGCGTGCTGGGGAGCTCGGAGGCCCGGGCTGCGGGAGCGCCGAGTCGCGACGCCGGCAGCGGCGGCCCAGGCGACCCGGGGGCTCACGGGGTGACCGTGGGGACGAAGGCTGGAGCCTGGCATCTAAGTCGTCGGAGCGGCGACCTGGGACTGTATGTTAATGGCTCTAGGTGGACATCGGAACGTCCTTCTGTCCCACTCTGCGGTGGGCAGGCCTGCTTGGCTTTAATTGCCAAGTCCAGGGCCAGAGTGGAGGGAAGGTTGTCACTTCGAAGCCAGAGAGTGCTATTAGTATGTCCATCTCACGTACCGTGGAGCAATTTTGATTTCAGAGCAAGTATCAAAGGCTAAGGTCTTGGAGGGAATCTAACCTTTTAAAGCTTTTTTTTTTCTGGAATTTTAGATCACTGAAGAGATATAGTCTTTAAAATGAAGTCCTAAGTGTACTGATGGATAGAATTTCAATTCTTTAACACTTTGGCTATACTCTGATTAAAGCGGAAACAACATAAAAGTTGATGTTATCAGGTCACTCAGCAGTTCAGTTTTCTTGTGTTTAGAGAAGACAATGTTGAGACAGAAATTAACCAATGGTTATTTGCTTGAAAAGGAAGGACTTAAGAGATCTGAGGAGACAAATATACTTTCTACGACTTGAGTTTGTGTCATTTTCCAGTTGTGTCTGTCACTGTGCTTGCGTGTTTCTGCTGTGTGTCGGGATGTTCTGGATGCTTCCGTCATCATATTTCCTTCTGCGGCTGCTGTGCACGGTGGTTCCACACCCTGTCTTCGCCCTGTCATTGCTGCTGTCCCGTGCTACACCAAGATAGCTCCTGGTCCTGTCTGTTCCTCCTGATGGCCTTTATATTTAATAAGTTTAGTTCCTGCTAATCAGTCTGTATCTCTTGCAAGGATGCCATATCTTAGCACCCACTCAGGCAACCCGGGAATATTCTGCTTTCGTACTAAAGTAACCCCAGTGAATAGTATCATGTTTCTCATTAGCATAATACATTTCCAATAGTGGGCAGCATAGAGCAGGTGGAGCCTAGAGGAGACATGGTAGAGGCGTGCTGACAGTTTGACAATAGCTATTCTCTAACTAATTTGATGTAAAGTACAATATAGCTCCGAGTTTCCAAGCATTAATGAAAAGCATTCCTTTACAATTACAGCAACAGTGAGCATTGTCCAAACCTTTATATAGTTTGCTGTTCTGGTGAGAAATGTGACAAAGACTTTATCCTGGAAAAAAAGACAAAGTTGTTTTTAATAGTGACTGCAGATCTTGGGCAGAAAGTCCTGTCATGGTGAATCTTTGTCTCATACCATCCATTTGCTCCATCGAGAATTATAGTTAAAAACTCCCTTTTGGTGACACTTCATAAAACCATACCCAATTTCAAATCAAGCATGACAGGTATGTGACTTCAAGGGGTGAAATAATTTAAGTGAGGAGTTGGCACGTCAGCTCAGTTTTAGATTTTTAGATTTTAGATTTCTCTAAGATCTACGGGAATACCAGTTTGGTTGGCTGAACAGGCTTTTGCAGTCCAGTTGGTATTTCTTTGAAGATGACGACGTTAAGAAAGTACTGTTAGTGAGATGTGAGAGGACTTTGGGGCTTGCTGCTCTTGCTGGAGTCACCTGCAGTTTTCCATGTGTGCCAACTTGTCTCCTTTGAAAATTTGACTACAACTTCACATAATAGATGTGTCCTTCCCCTTCTGATGGCGAGACTTGGCAGAACTAATACCAGTGAGGTAAGGAAAGGATTTCTTCCTCTGAGTAGGAGAGTTTTAATGTAGACAGGTGATACTCTTGACTCCTCAGTTGATGGGCTTCCAGGTGATTTGACCCAGAAGGATCTGGTAAGCTTTGAGAGCTTTTTACTCCTTTCACTAGGTATTAGAAGTTAGTGTATATACAAAAACAGTGTGGTTTTATTTCAAAGTAAATGATCATTTTCAATTTGAAAACTTTAAAAGATTTAATTAGAATGTTAAATTATAGGCAGTTATTATAATAATACACCCTGGAGGTAGCATTGCCCTTGTGCTTTGATAGAGAGCATTGGCCTCAGATGTTTAGGTCAACTTCTCTAATCTTGAATTTTTTCAAATAGTTATGGGTTTGATGTGATACATTTATCATCCTTAATTATTTCCTTTTGGATCACTGAAACTAACTTATACAGCTTAACATTTCAACGGTCTGTTTATGTAATAGCATCTACCTTTGGGAAAGTATAAATACTAGGCCATGTAGCTATTTATTTTTGTCAGTGTAGATTGCAGGCTCACTAAGTAAATAGCTATTGAATGCCTGACTTGGTCAAGAGGTGGAGAGAGAAGGACCTGACCCTCCAGGAGATCGTGTTCAGGCACAGGGTGTTCTAAACTGCTAGCTTTAGAGGGCTGTGATGAAATATTTAGACCATAGGGTTCTTAATTTTTAATACTTCAGTAGAATCTTTAACATGGAGTTGCATTCTAAATTTGTTTTCAGGCAGACCTGTGCCTCTTAACTGTAATCTCAGCCTAGGACACTGACACGGGGTTTTGAGTGCCATGATAGTACAAGTCTGTCACAGACAAGACAAACCAGAATTCTATTTAGGGACAATTAAATATGATTCTGTATGAAATAGCATCATGGCATTATATCAGCATTGGGATCACAGTTGGGGCTAGTAATTACTCAAAATGCTATGGTGTTCATAAGTGCTTAAGTCTTAGTCTTTGAAAACAGATCTGTAAGACTCTAATGATTAACTTTATTTAAAAGGACCGACAGGGGACTGCTCAGTGAGTGTTTTACACACACACACGCCCTACTGAGCATTGTTTCAGTGAATTTTTATTTTCTGTTTTAATTTTTTGGTACATTGACTCCTCTCTATATTGCACTTTGCTATTAATTTTAAAAAATAAATCCAAAGACATACTAATTTTGTATTTAATTCAGACTTAATTCTTGACTAGCCGTAAAGCTTAAGGAGTAGGAAGTCATGTTGGCACAACAATAAAACAAGGATTAAGCTGAAATACAAAACTGTAATAGGTTCCATAAAGCTCTATAGTTTTTCTGTTACTGCATGAGTCAGAATTTGTAATAATTGAATCTATTTAACTCTTCTGTTTCTCTGAGACTTGACCTGTTCATCTGTAGCACCAAAATGGAAACTCAGTCAAGTCCACTGTAAACAAAAGTGTAGATCTCAGAGTACTGTAAGATACTTTTAAGTCAAGCTCCTCTTACCAATACTGATTGATGGCAGTAACAACTAGCATCATTGATTGTCAATGTGTTTGTTGGTCCTGTTTCTAACATCTGTTTCTTGAACCACATTTAAAGACATTTCTTACTTAGGGTGCTGGGGTTATTTTTTTTTTTAAGCCTTTTATTTTCTAAGCTTTGTTCCTGGAACTATTTTTTATTTCATGTGCCTTGATGTTTTGCCTGCATGTATGTCTGTCTATGTGAGGGAGGGTATCAGAAGCCCTGGAACTGGAGTTGCACAGGTATGAGCTGCTGTGTGGGTGCTGAGAATTGAACCTGAGTCCCCTGCAAGAGCAGACAGTACTCTAAACCATTGAGCCATCTATCTCTCCAGCCCCAGGGTACTGAGGTCATTAAAAGGTCCAATGATGACTCTCTGTGGGAAATACAAAGCAATGTCCCTTTCTTTGGAGTATTTGGGACTTTACTGTCTTCCCACTGAACTCTGGCGTTAACACTGCCATTTGTTAATTTTGGTTGTTTTTCTGCTCCCTTAAGTTGGGTTACCAAAATTAGTAGTAAGGCCATGACTACACTACCGGTCATTGCACATAGGCTCCTTCCTTCCCCATCTGTTTTCTGTGTGGATTTCTAAAGACTTAAGATAGCAGTGTCTTCCCAGCTAGCTAAGAGGTTCATCTTGTGATATGGGCGTAAGTTGGGGGTGTCTATGAGCCCTGTGAAACAAGACATTGTCATTTGCATTTTCCTAGTGAGAAGGGATCCATGGGCATTTTAGAGAACACTACACTATGCAGAGTTCTCTACTTGCTAAAGACATGGACACGCATGGGAAGCTTAGATCACCTCAAATGCCCCTTTCTGTTTTAAGTGGTGTTGGTTGGCCTCCTGCAATAAAATGTTTTGAAGCTTTAGCTAAAGATAACCACTTAGTTTACAGCATTGAAATAATTACAACTAGCAGAAGTGAGTTTGTAGAAAAGTACGTACAATAGACTATTGAAGGTTAATTTTAAAGACACCTAGCCATTATTTTGGTTTTCCCTCTGGAAAATGTGTGTATATAGGATGGCACTAATTAAAAGTTCATTTCACATATCATTCTTTGACTAACTGGGAATGTGTAAAGGAATAATGAATGCATGAGTAGTGTATATTGTGTTCGTAGATAATGTTCGGGTGACATTCAACAAAATGCTTCTACTGGTGTGGCCAGGTCACATTGCTTTTATTGTTTGTGCAACTGCTGTTTGCTGTTGTATCTGAGGATTGTGTTGGCATTAGCCGAGATTTGCTTTTGTAGAGTTTATTCACAGAGTACTTTTATCCTAATCAAGTTTTTGTACTTTGTGGCCCAATGTATAGTTAAAGCCTTTTTTGGCAAGGTCTCACGCTATATAGCTTTATCTCTCCCATCCTCTCAATTGCTGCATTGCAGAGGTGCATCAGCACAGCTGGCCATAATTGGCACTGTGGCTATAGTGATAGTAATTCAAAAAGATGCCCCCCACCCCACATTTTATCTCTGGTGTAGGTGTGGGTGTGGTACATGTTTACAAGACTTCGTGATGTATCTACTTTGGTATTTTTGTTTTCCGTGGTGCTAGAGTGTGAACTACTCAGAACTTCATAGCTGGTAGTGAAGCACTCTGCTGGTCTATACATGCCCGAACAGTTTTTTGGGTTTTTTTTTTTTTTTTGTTTAGGTTTAGATTGATTTTTGAGACAGTCTTTCTCTATAGTCAAAGCTGACATGAAAGTTTTGATCTTTTGCTTCACCTGCCCAGGTGCTAGGCTTACAGGTGTGCACCACCATGCCTTTAAAACATTCAAGTTCAAATGTGAGTGAATTTGATGTGCCCTTTGGTAGGATTTAGAATAAATAATTTTTGATGCCTAAAATCAACAACTCCATACATTTATTTGTAGAGGAATAGTTAGCATCTACCATATCTTATATAGAACATTAAGATTTTTTTCTTTGATGCCTGGCACGCCTTTAATCCCAACACTCAGGAGGCAGAGGCAGGTCAGATGGATCTCTGTGAGTTCGAGGACAGCCAGGGCTACATAGAGAAACCCTATCTCTAAAAGCCAGGAAAAAAAATTCCTTTTTGTTCCACTCCTGCTGAGGAAGGAGAGGGTGTAGTTGTGAGGAAATGTGCAGTGTCTTCCCATTGTGTTACTTAAGCTTACACATTTGACTTGACTTACACTTTGAGCTTATTCATAAAAATGTAAACATTCTACTCTATGCCTCATGGCTTCCAATCCCAATGCTTTTTCTACTGAATGTTCCTTCTGTCTTGCTAATAACATCCAGTTCCTATAATCAGATTAGCTGCTAAGTAAATATGCACTAATGATGTATCTATCTAAAGCATTTCTAATTTAAAGGAAAAGATATAAAGGTTTAAGCAGAATCATTGATCCATGAAAGTGACAGAAAATAAAATCAAAATGGAATTATGGGAGAGTAGACTAAAAGATTTTTAAGGAATTATTGAATAATTTAAAATTTATTAGCTGTACAATATTGGGCTTCCTCAATAATACTTTATCTTAGACTCTGCCTAGACACTGTTTATTAAGGCTTCCTCTTCCAGGAAAACCATTTGAATCCAGACTACAAACTACTTGACATCTTTATGCTCTTACTCCCACGACTGAATAGGTTCACGTTTTTAGCCTTACTATAGTACCATGTACAATTATAACGTCTGAGTCCCCTGTCAAAAGACAGCAGTCCATAGACTTTAAAGTCTTAGCCTTACTCCAGTGCAAGTTGGCAAAAATAAAATAAAATTGTTTACTTTATTGTTTGTGATAATTAGGGGCCTCAGCCCTTGCCAGTGAGAGCATGCCTGTTTCCTTATCTGGCTGCGTTGAAGTCTATAGGATTGTAGTACAGTGACCATCCATATATTAGGATCTGGCAGATCCAGAGAAAAAACCTTACTAACCTTTTTGTTGCCTTGCTTATGTTTTTTCTAACCTTGCCATGATAGTGTATACCCTTACATGATGAGAAGGTTATTTTCCCCAATCCATGGTGCTTCCCAACCCCCCCTCCCCGCAAGGAGGACCTAAGGGCCAAATGTGTATGGCTATAGTGAGCATGGGCTCAGCAAATGAGATGGGTAACTTTGTAAGTTATACTGCTATTCCTTAAAAGGCTGGAATGGTTTCTCACAGGAGATCAAAGTGCCAGGCTAGCAGAGGCAGCTCAGCTCACATAAGCACAGGACAAGAATTCAGAAACATCAAATGCTAAGTGTAAGGCAGGTCCTTTTGTGTTTTCCTGTAAACACTATCTTGAAGCCAGTGCCATATTCTGAGTATAAAAGGGTTTAGTTGCGGCTATCCAAGCATGACACCATTCAGGAAAGGTGCTGGTACAGTAAGGGAGTGTGCATTGTTTTGTGGTAATCGATAGCAAGTCCAACAACTAGAAGAGGAATATTATTTTAACTTAAGATTCTGTAGCCAATACCATAAGCAGCATCTAGGTATAGGTCCTTCATTTTTAATAAAGTCAATTTTACTTGGACTTAGTAATGCTTATTAACAAGCCCAGAATGTTCAGGAAGGCAAAGGGAGTGTAGACTGAAAGTTTGTGTGTCCGTCCATCCCCCACACCCCAAACTCATAAGCTGATAACCTAGAGGCGATGGTAGTAGGCATGTGGGGATGTCCTCAGAAAACTGGGTTACATGAGCAGACCTCTTGTGAAATTGTGCCCTTCTCCAAGAACCCCTGCAATGATTCACCCCTTCCTGCGGCGAACTCCTCAACCAGCGAGAAAGAACGACCACCACATGAGGATTCTTCTCAGATCACGCTTTACTGGAGTGCACTTGGTTGAGAGAGAACATGAAGTGAAGGGGGGAGAACCGAGAGGGAGAGAGAGCGCGAGAGGCGAGAGACAGGCGAGAGGGGGCGGGGGGGGGGGGGGACACTATGGCGGCTGCTTATATAGGGAATTGGCACACGGGTCGCCCTGTGATTGGCTGCCACCCTCAGCTGACACCAGACTGCATCGAGATAGGCCCAGGGACCCTTATCCACTGCGCATGTGGGAAGCGGGGGACAGGCAGCTCTCAAAGGCATAGCCAAATATGGGGTTGTTTATAACCAACAAGACAGGATGTGGTGCCATCTTGTAATGGCGATCCTGTCCGGCTCACTACACATTCCCTCAGAAGTTCCACAGCAAAGAGACTGCCTCCTGGAAAATTGGTTCTCGCTGGACACCAGACTACTCCTGTTCTGACTTTGGACTGCCAAGCCTTGAAAACTGAGAAAAACGATTTCCCATTGTGTACAAGCCACATAGTCTATGGCTTTTTGTCATAGCAGCTCTGGTAGTCTAAGACTGGTGGCAGGAAATAGCCCTCTGTTAGCTCAGTGTCCTGTATATGTTGTTCTAGTACTGATCACGTGCCAGTGTCCAATGATGAAAGTGATCTGAGATCTCACTTTCTCTTGTACAGTGACAGATCTCAAGAATGGATTAATTTTTCAACAAGAAAGTGACAACATTCCTTACAGAAAGGTTTCAGACTCATAGATCTGCCATAGCCTTTGGACTTCATTTAGAAGTACAATCGGCCTCAAAATGTACAAACAGGTTGGACTACACTTACTGTATGGCAGAGGCAAGACTTGCTTGTGCTCAGGCACGTTAAAATTGTAGCTGATTCTTGGTGGACTTCCTAAAAAAGGTCTGGAAACTTATTTGGTCATGTATGAAACATGGGGT
>NC_022017.1:8796135-8830923 GCF_000317375.1 Microtus ochrogaster
ATTTAAAAAATAAATAAAAAAAGAAACATGGAGTGGGCTCTTCTATACCAGGAGGTCCAGAATTAGGTCTGCCAGCCCTCTGGTTAGTCTTCAACACTACCAAAACTGCATGCAAATGGGACCACGTCTGGTGAATCTGGTGCTGAATGTCAGGGAGTGGTCTAGATTGCCGATGAGTTTCTTAAGGATGAGATGACATCTTAAAACACAGATCAGGCCTTCGTGCCTGAGTAGTAGTCCTGAAAGCTTGGAAAGCCTCCTTTATGTGGAATTCAAGATATATTGTTCAGGAATGAGCCTTTTATAAAGAAAGTTCATTCTAGTTGCTGAAGTTCCTGTTAGTGTGTGCACATGTATGCAGTGAACACCTGTTCATTTAAAATACCATACTTCCACCAAATATGGAGAAAAATAACACAAGAATGCATGTTATTTAATAATGATTAATTTTAGTTTCAGTAGAATCCCAACTAGATGTTATAATTTATGGTTTTTTAGACAGATGCATGACAAGGGCTTTGAGTAATCTTTCAAACTATATTCCTTGATTATTCTTAATGACTAAATGTTGTTCCAAACCTATAATAAAAGCTGTTCCAATATCCTTGAGTCATGCATACCTTTGTTTCTGCTAGCCTATGAAAGTACACATGGCTACCAAAATCTCTATTAATTATACTGAGATCCTTAACCTCGATCTTTACCGAGGGCTGCCAAGTGGGGTGATTATATATACTCACTGTCCTCCTTTGTTTAGCTTGCAGCCTAGTTTGGAAGAAGCATAATATCTGAATGAGTTAGCAGAGGAAGCCAGTTGGTTAATACAGATAAGAGCAACGACCCTTGGTTGAACAAAAACTTGCCACAGCCTTAGTAAGAATAACAGTATTGTGTAATACACATAGCAGAGAAAATGTAAAGGACTAGTGGGCATTTTTACGAGTATTTGTGATCGGGAACTAGCCAACAGCCTGAGAAGACTCATATGGTTGATGGTTTTGAGGAGGAGACAAGGATATTCATAAGTGAACACAGCAGTTTCTACTACCGAGGAAGAATCTAGAGAAAGCAACTCAGCGGTTCTCAACATTTCTAATACCGCGACCCTTTAATACAGTACCTCGTGTGGTGACCCCCCCAACCATAAAGCTATTTTCGCTGCTACTTCATAACTGTAATCTTGCTACTGTGATGAATGGTAATGTAAATATCTGATATGTGACCCCTGTGAAAGGGTTGTTCCACCCCCACACACACACACTGAGAAACACTGCTGTAATGTGTTACCCATCTGTTCTATCTTAGCAGTTGTCTTAAATAATACCTAGTGCATAAGTAATATAGAATGTATTCCGTTCCAAAGGGGGAAACACAAAATGGATAGACTTAAATGTATGTATTAAGCAAGGACACCCAGTCTCAGAAAGAAAGCGTGCTCTACCTCATATATGGATTTTAATGTATGCATGTAGATAAATGCCTTGTATATGGTTTCTAATATATATATATATATATATATATATATATGTAGACAATTGCCTCATACATGGATCCTAATGTATGCATGTAGACAAACAGGTGGGTATATGTAGTAAGGAAAACGGGCAGGTAGTATTTCATAAGGTAAATGACACATGAGTCATTGGAAAAATACAGAGCTGATCCTTTTTTCTAGTTTTACACTGTCATGAATTAGGGTGGGGTTGTTTTTTTCTTTGTGATGGGTAAGTACATAAAAATGTAATTGATAGCATGAAATCCAAAGCGAAACTCCACAGCTCCAGAATGACCGTTCTAACAAAACGTTCGTTGAGATGCATAGACTTGGAGTCTGGGCAAGTGCTTGTTTGAATGGCTGTGTTAATCTAACTGAATGGTATCTTTCATTTGCAAGTTCTTTATAATAAAGTGATTTTTTAAAAAAGGTGAAATAGTCTAAAAGTCTTTAAGAAACAAACCAAGAATGTGTATGAATGGCTATGCATTTGTAAGAAGGATGTGTGGGGTGTTTTTTTCTCTAAGACTAGATAAGTTTGCCAAAGACATTTTCAGAATAAGTTTATTATATTAAATACCAACAAGGCCACAGAGTTACTAAGACACCTAACTGGAATTACGGGCCTTTAAATCATGTTATTTTCATAGGATATAATAGCACCCAAATTCGGGTATATGACAAGACTTCTCAGTTTGACATACTATGGAAAGGGCTGTCTTAAAGACTACAACCTTGTCTGCTTTTTTGCAGCTGTAGGAAACGGGAATTTTGTACCCTTTTGATCTTTCTTTTTTATTTCCCATTATCAGTTTGTGTGAAGATGGAGGTGCATTAGCTCGCATCAAGAGAGAAGACAGGTGCCATCCTAAATTTTAGAGAGGGCAGGAAGGTGGCATTAGTAGAAGGGTGGAGGGGCTGGCAGCACCTGCCTTCAAGAGTAAGAATTTATCTTTATCTCAGACTGAGATGTCTGACTATTCAGAGAAGGCAGATTTTAATAAAACAATTAAATCATCTGTTTAAATTTTAGGCCAATTTTTGATCTTCATAAAACCCAATTCACATATACCTGTGACTTTGGAATGTTCTCCAACTCTTAACCCCACACTTCAAATTATTCTTTAAGAATGTGCAAGTTCAGTCTTCCTTATGTTTTCTAAAATGTTCAAGTGTTAGAAGTGTTTCATGCCTGTGTACATATGTGAGAATGAGCTTCTCATCAGATTGATGTTTCTCGTCTGTTTATAAGTGTGAAAGGAAGATAGGTGGTTGCATACGTGGGAAATACCAAGCCGAGTAAAGCTCCACCTACTATCTACGAAACTTCTCAGGGCAGTTACTGTGCCATTTAAATATGCCTGTCCTTATAGGATGGGCATTCCTGGAAAAATCTGGCCTGGGTTTTACAAAAATTAAACACTCATATCGAGAGAGAGAGAAAGAAAAAGGCTCTCTCCATCCTTTCCTGGAATGGCCTCTACTCATCCTTTATAATCACTGCGTATAGCCAATATAATGTTAAGCATATTCATACATTCTTAAGTAGGTTAATGTAAGCCTAATATCCTTGGAAGTCCAATTCTCAGACCTAATAAGCTCCTGCTTGCTGAAATTAATCATGAAATATCAAGTGTTTTATAGTTAAGGAGTAGGATTTTTATTTTTAATTACTTGTGTATATGTGTTTAGCCTACTGTATTTCTGTGCCTAGTGCCCAAGGAAGCCAGAAGAGGGTTTCAGATTCCCTGGAAGTGGAGTTAAGAGATGGTTGTGAGCCACTGTGTGGATACTGGGTGTGGAACCCAAGTCCTCTAGAATTAACCATGGAGCCACCTCTCCAGCCCTCCAGGAGCAGGATAGTTTTCAGTGAACAACAGTTTCACAGTTAGGATGATGATCACCTGTCCTTCCCTGTTGAGCTGTAAACTGACAGATCTGCTGGTCAACCACGGACACATTGCAGAGGCACAGGATGCAGAAATAGGAAGTGGCCTGATTTGTTGCACACACTTAACATTTACTCCCTTAGAATTGTAAATGCTTTTATATTGTGTTTGTATATATTATTTTTCTCTCTTATGTGTCTGTCAAATTGTCATGACCTCAGTCTTTTTGACCCAAGTAGCCTCCCAGAATCCAGGACATACCCTTCTATGCTTGTCTCTCCCCCCCCCCCCCCCCCAGACTGTGGAGCTGCCTCCTGTGCTTCCTACAGATAGTCCTGCTTGTCACAGTAAGGAACACCACGTACTCCTCCAGTGAAGGGACCCTGCAGAGAACTGTCTGTGCCACATGCGCTGTGTACACAGGGCCTAGAGAACTTTGCGGTCTTTCTTCCTGAGGTAAACGGGAAACTCGGGTATTTGGGGAGACTTGGAAGCTCCTAAGAAGATCACATACTTTTATGTATTTCCGTTGGGCAATCTGATCAATACTGAATACCTTAAACTATAGAAAAAAATACTAGAAGAAAACAGAACAGGGGAAAGATGAGTGAATTCTTGAATCACAGAAAAAATATAAGCAGGAATGAATACTATGATTAAATCAGTTTGAAGATGGACACATGGGTTAACTGAATTATACTACTTTTTGAATGATATTTAATGGGAAGTATGAAATTGTTACTAAGATCACCTTTCTTTTGGTAAAATTTTATGAGAATTCCCCAAGTAAAAGAAAAGTTTGGACAAAATATAACTTATAAATTTAAAGTGTTCCTAATAGTAATTACAGAATATCCATGCTTGAAGGCATTTTGAGATAGAAGATAGTCAGGGTTAGTTTATGTGAATTGACCTTGTAAACAACCAGATGTTTTCTTACTATATGAAAGTACTTGGCATGTTGGTAAGCCACCCACTGTGCATAAGCCCATTTTGGTAAGGATGTGATGTGGGAGTGTCATATCAATCTGTTGATTTCATTGGTCAATTAATAAAAAAACTGCTTGGCCTGATAGGTTAGAACATAGGTGGGTGGAGTAAACAGAACAGAATGCTGGGAGGAAGAAGAAGTGAGCACAGACGCCATGCCTCTCCTCTCCAGGGCAGATGCAATTAAGCAAGCCGCCAGGTCAGACATGCTGAATTTTTCCTGGTAAGACTGGTGCTACACAGATTATTAGAGATGGGTTGATCGGGATATGAGAATTAGCCAGTAAGGGCTAGAGCTAATGGGCCAAGCAGTGTTTAAATGAATACAGTTTATGTGTTATTATTTCAGGGCATAAGCTAGCTAGGCGGCCAGGAGCCAGGCGGCAGGAACGCAGCCCGCAGCTCCTTCAACAAGGATGAAAAGAAAACTAGAAGCCAGAAAGCTGTGGACTCCAGTCTGAGAATTGATCCTCTTTCTCCCTGTTGCTGTCCAAAGGCTAACTGCACATGCATGCAGGCCCTCCCTGTGGTCTGCTCTGCCCCATTTTACACAGCAATGCATGAAAACGAATGGCATTATTACAGCTCATTGGAGACAGATGTTTTGACTATTTAAGTGTATGTTTGCCTTTTAAAATTCTTATGCACAACTGGTGAAAATAGGTGTCTTGCCATAGGCCAAGAGTAGGAGGTGACTTGTCATACAGAATATCCAGAAGCCAGTAGCATAACAGGCAATTGGAAATGGGTTTCATTTCTGGAATGGAGGGAAAGGATGGATGTTAAAAGATGCTAAGAAATCCAGTTCAGAAGACTTGACTGAGCACGACGATTTATATTGACCATAGGTCAATTCTAATAATACTTCCAGACACCCTCCCCCACTCCTGTCTCACGCACAACTTTTTATTAATCCTTTAAGTTGCTTTGAAACTAAGATCAAGAGAAGTTAATATAGTTGCCTTGACAACAGCAGGTTAGACCTGAAAAGTGAGTTGGCTCTGTG
Organism: Microtus ochrogaster; assembly: GCF_000317375.1. Lineage (NCBI taxonomy): Eukaryota > Metazoa > Chordata > Mammalia > Rodentia > Cricetidae > Microtus > Microtus ochrogaster. Next base: position 8,801,516 of record NC_022017.1, read on the forward strand.
CCTGTGTCTTACGTTCTCTTGTCTCATGTTACAGCAGAAACATTAATTGATGGCCCATAAATTGTATGGATATACTTCTGTAATAGAAAGTTCAGTATAAATATCTCAAGGTCTCCCTGGCCCCCTCCCATCACAGCCTTTCCCTAGACACCATTCACTGATTATTTAATACATTCCATTAGCCACTTTTTCTGCATTTGCTTGTGTGATTTATATGTGTGTGTACACATGTCCACTAGGAGATGGGGATTCCTAGAGCAAGCTGGCACCTAGACTAGCCAAATGGTACCTCCAGGTTCATTGAGAGATCCTACCATCAACCTGGTCTCCATGCACTTGCATATGTACCACACATGTATCCACTCCACGTGTACACATGCTTGAACCTATGAAGGATTGAACGAGAATGGCCCTGTAAGCTCATATGTTGACTGCTTGGTCCCCAGTTGATGAAATTGTTTGGTGAAGGTTAGAAAGTATGGCCTTGTTGGAGGAGATGTGTCGCTGGGGGCAGGTGCTGAAGTTCCAGAGCCTTGTGCCTTCTCTGCCTCCTACTTTGCAGTTGAGATGTGAATTCTCAGCTGCTGTTCCCCATCATGCTTGCTGCCTGCTGCTGTGTCCCCTGCCATAATGGTAATGGACTCCTATGCCCCTGGAACTGAGTCCCAAATACACCCTCCTCTATCAGTTGCCTTCATTGTGGTTTATCAAATAATAATAGAGAAGTATCTAGTACAGACCCTTTTGGGAATGAAGACAGCCCCCCCACCACCACCACATAATGTAGGTCTCAAGGTCTTGCACTCAAAGTAAACAGAAAAGTAAGTGTTGGATAACTTGAATATAAAGTATGTACAGTCTGCTTGTAATCATTTCTACATATTTTGCTGACTTATGACAAACTCCAAACCCCAGCAACAGTTGTACAATTTCAAGCATGTAGACATTTCTAAGTGAAAACTTTCTCCATGGAGTAAGAAGAATGTCAGGATGTTGTTATAAATGAAATGGGAACAGGTAAACATGGAGACTGCTATAAATTATTGAAGAAACTAAAGTGGGAGGTGCGAAGTTTGTCAGAAGGAGATAAAGAGAAAAGTGAAGGAAGAAAAGGAAGAATCCACACTGACTGCTCTGGCTGCGTGGTAAGAGCTGGCCTAGCATGTGTCAGGTTGGCGGTTCCGTCTCTAGCACGGGCTTGAGGTCAAGATGCAAAAGAAAATTAGGTCATAGCAAATTGTCATGCTTCTTCCATGGTTTGTGGAAGATATTTTAAATTTTTTAAAAATGTTCCAGTCACTTTAAAAGCTAGTGAAGAGGTAGGAAGCAATTTCTATGGAGAATTTAGTCTATACAGTATTCAGAAAGGAACAGATTTTGTTTTATTTGCTTGTGACAAGGTGTCGCTCTGTAATCCAGAATGTCTGGAGCTCACTCTGGAGCCCAGATTGACCTCATTCTCTTGACACTCACTTTTGGGTTCAGCTTCCTGGTTGCTAGGTAACAAGTGTGACCCAGTCCACCCAGCTAGGAATAAATCTTTTAAGTATTAAGTAGTCAGAGTCAAAAGTTGCTCTTGAGCCTGGATGTGACACCCTCTTCTGGCCTCTGCAGGCACCAGGCATGAATGTGGAGAACATACATTCATGTAGGCACTCATATGTGCACATAAAAAAATAAAAAAATAGGCTTTTAATTGCTCAAGTGCCTTCCCCCCCCCCCCCGGCCAATAACTGAAAATTTCAGTGGCTCAAGATGTGACCACTGTAAATGCCCTTTCAGTTTTGCTCTGTCCTACCCTTGCCACAACCTCTCGGGACATCTATCTAAAATGTGTATTTTTATTTATTTTTAGTTTCTCAAGACGGGGTTTCTCTGTGTATCCCTGGCTGTCCTAGAACTAGCTCTGTAGATCTGCCAGCACCACTCTGATATGTGTATTATGTATAACATCCATTCCCTATTGGAATGGAAGTTCCTTATTTTTTTTTTTTTAAGTGTCTCTTTTACAGCTAGGTCATCAGTGCTGGCACTGTTTAGTAAAGGAATTCTGGTATAATCATCTGAGTTGAAATTCGCCCTGTCTTTCTGGGTCTGGTAGTTTATGCCTCTAACTTCAGCACTTAGCAGTTGAGCTGGGAGGATTAGAACAAGTTCGTGGATTACATACTGACTTTGTGGCTAACCTGGGCTATCTCAAAAACACAAAATATGTGTAGCCTTTTAATGTAGTGCTTGGGATCAGTTGACAAGGATCAGTCAATGTGACAGGACCCCAGAGGTCATGCTGCTTGTTTCTTTCTGTGGGTATTTTGAGGTTTTTACTGCATTAGTCTTTCCTTGGCCTTGAGAATGACAATTTATGTTTTTCTTTAATTAATAACATTAATGAAACATTTCAGTGTAACAATACAGATGTGGTCAGTCTCCCACTGAATGCAGTAGTTCATTCTACTTTGGTCTTTCTGTAGCTCCTACAGGAGTGGAGAGCACACTCCTGGCACATGCCTCTGCCCGGATGAGCTAATAAGTATTTCCTAAATGGCTACTGTGTTCAAGGCTAAGAATCCTATGATTAAACAGGGCATTTCCTGCTTCACAGGGTTTAGTCTGGTGAATTGTTACTTGTAGCAAATGAAGTCCCCGTGTCCTGTTTTCACAGTGCTCTTAGGAAAGGAAGGCAGAGTCATTTGAAGAAATAAAGAACAAGGGAGTTAAGCCTCCACTTTAAAAAAAAATAAAATCAAGACTTCAGTTTGTAGGCTTAAAAGTTCAATCTGATTCTATTCAGCACACCCTGGCTGAGTGTCGGTAGCCCTAACTGAGTTCTGAGGACGAGAGCTGATGAGACGAGGAAGCACGCAAGCAACTGCACGAATTTGGCGATGTGCTGTAGGCGTGGCTCCACGGCTCCACGAGGGGCCAAAGGAGTGCGCACAGAAGCACTGCGCAGTCCCCACGTGGGTTACACGCCTGTCACTTAAGTGCTGTGTGAACAGTTGTGCCGTGCTGCAAAGGATGTAGACTAGAAAGCAAAACCGTTTGGCTATAGATGCATCTTTTTTTTCAAGTAGTTTTTCCTCACAAGTTCCTTTTAGGAGAGGAGCTGGAGGGTTCAGAAGGCCAACTGTTAACTGTGGGGGTAATTTAAACTAAAAACCAATGTTGTTTAATTTGTCAAGCTTCTTTTAACTTTAAATAAACCAGACACCTGTCCTTTGACCTCCGGAATCTGTGCCATCTCTCTTCGACTCTTTACAGCTTGTGGGAAGGCAGTCTTGAGGGATGTCTTCCTCACTGGCTGCCCAGCCACTCCCCCATCCCTCGCAATCTAGATTCTGCTGCCTCTACTACCTCAACAGCTCTTGCTCAATGATTTCCTTTTACTTAATCCAAAGAGCAATTTTCTTTCATTCTCCTCAAACATACGTGATGGTTAACTAACTACACTCTCCCTTCTGTTCTTGATTGCTAACATAATGTCGCATCCACTTTCAATTGACCTTACAAGCTACCCAATTCCGGAATGCCCGTCTTCCTCCACAGTTTGCATGATTCAAACTAGCTAGCATCTGTCAATAAATCCAAACTGGCAGGACTAGACCATTTTTAAATTCCTGACTCTGTCTCATTGTGTGCATTGGTAGAGCTGCAGCGTCCACGTCTTCCATGGGCTAATCTCAGCCCGTTTCAGTCATTTCCTCAAGCAGGCAGTTAAGAGTTACCTTAGATCCCTTCCTTTCCTCCCACAGCTCCTCCTGAATGGGTTGTAAGGCCTGATTCCTTCTTCAGTCAGCCCCTACTCTGCCACCTCACTTCCTTAATTCGGGGGCACTTATTTCAGAAGCCAGAGTTGGAGGAAAATTGATGTCACTCCTCAGAAGAATGAGACACTTAAAAAGTCAAGAATTCAGCCAGGCGATGGTGGCGCACGCCTTTAATCCCAGCACTCGGGAGGCAGAGGCAGGTGGATCTCTGTGAGTTCGAGACCAGCCTGGTCTACAGAGCTAGTTCCAGGATAGGCTCCAAAGCCACAGAGAAACCTTGTCTTGAAAAACCAAAAAAAAAAAAGTCAAGAATTCAAAGATTCTCATTGACAAGTTCCCTAAGTAAGTTCAGTTCAGTAACAAACATGAGAAACACTTAGTAGAAAAGTGTAGGCCTGCTTTTAATGTCATATTATGAGTCCATTGGGTACAAATGGCACAGACATCAAAGGAACAGCCATTGTTCCTGGCTGTTGGCCTGAAATAAAATTTAGCAGTAGATTATGGTCTGCAGAGCTATTGATATTACTTTCTCACCCTTTCCTATTACCAAGTTTCTGGGCAGGGGACATGTATGTTGACACCCTAGTCCCTTACAGATATTGGATTTTGTCACGTTTTACTTTCCTTTACCATTTAACAGGCTCAGCCGAAATGATAACCAATCACACTGATCTCATAAGAGCTTTTTTTTAAATTGTTGTCTTGCTGTACAGCTGTTGGCGTGCCTTGAGAGGTCCCCTGCTAAAATCATCTTTATATAGAAGCATGTGGCTGTGATTCCTAGACGCAGCGGTGGAGAGGACATTTTCAGTTTGTAACTTTTCCCAACACAATATCCATATTTCACCTTTCACTCAGTAAAAAAGGTCACCTTTTTTTTTTTTTTTTTTTTTTATGCCCGGAGGTCATCTTCATCACACAGTGCCTCTTTACGGGCTCCTGTATGTGGCACTTTTTATCCTGTTCATGAGGCCTCTGTTTTGAATAGCTGGATCGTTTTCATCCAGTGGTGACTCAGGTTTCCTTTTCTGAGCTGTGGCTAGAAAGCTTAGCTCCAAATTGGCCACCTGCCTTACAGGAGGCGCACGAAGCCCAACTTTTAAATCCTAATCTTAGTATTTTGTTGTTCTTTCCTTGGTTCCTTTCTCCCCTGCCTACTTCTGATTGCTTTCTTGATGTGTGTGCATCCTTGCCAGACATCTTAATTCTCTTTGAATTGAGGAGTGGATAAAGAAGCCCACAACAAATGTTCCGCTTCCAATCCTGGATGACTCGAGAGGAACTTTTGTTCAGGTTGACTGTTCCCTGTTCCCTGTTTTGTTTGTTTCTTTGATCCGTGATAAAACTTTTGGATGAGTTGTCAGATGTGGACCAAATGAGATGAATTATTGGTGGTATAAAGATGGCCGGTCAGCCAGCGTTAAATATAGCTAGCATCACGTTTCAGAGCTTGGGAGAGACGTGATCTGGTTCGGTGAGAAATACTAGGAATTTGTAGGCAGGCATACTTATCTCTGCCTCGTCTGGCCCCAGGAAGATGACTCCCGTTCTCAGGTGACTGCCCTGTGGCTTCAAGTCACTGTATTACAGCCAGTGAGATAATACGCGTAATGTGCCTGGCCTTCCGGTAGATGCCCGGGACCTTTATTCTCATGACAACCAATCATGACCACTAAGGATTTTGCCCTTAGTAAAGATTGCATATTTTCCTTTTTTGAAATGAAATGATAAAGGGCTTTGGCCCTAGCAGTGTAAACCAGCTGGGCAGTTAGCCCCTCCCATAGCAAGTCTCCTAAAATCCGAATAAGGTGTGAAAACAAACTGGCTTTTCAGTGTATAGTAGAGTTTTCAAGACACTGCCTCCCCATATTTACCACCCCCCCCCCCAAAAAAAAAAAAAAAGAAAAGAAGCTGGAAGCTGAAGTCAGTGTATATGACTCTTGAGGACACGTTCTGAGATCAGGAATCAAGTTCCAGACACACTACAGATTTCAGAAGTTCAGGAAATCACCAGGTCTCTGAGCATGCGCAGAGCCAATTCTGAGACACCTGAAGAGGCTCCAGGCTCAGCAGATAATAATGGAAGAATCAGCCTTCCATAGAGTACATAAGGAAACCCATTTATCCTCATCATAGCTTTAAGAGGAAAAGCAAAGACTATAATGTGTTCTAGGGTTTAAATATATTCCCCGTGGCCAGGACAAGAAATTAAATGATGCCTAACAGAAGTAATCAGATCTTTTCTGTAGAAAAGCACTCCTTAAGCCCTTTGGGATTTTTTTTTTCAAATTCAGTCTAATATGAATGCACAATAAAAAAAATTAGTTGTTAGGCCAGCAAAATGACTCAGTGGGTAAGGGTGCTTGCTGTCATGCCTGTTGACCTCACTTCCGTCCCTGGTATCCACATGGTAGAAGGAGAGAACCAACTCCTACAATTTTTCACTTGAGCTTCGCAAGCTCACAGGAGCACAAATGTGCACCTACAGACATATAAATGCATACAATAAACCCTGCACGAGTTCTAAGAGAAGGCAGAGTTCTATCCGTAAAGACTTTGGACTACAAATACTAGCATACTATGATGTGCAGAATGTAAAAGATTGGAATCAAGATAGGACAAAAAACAACAAATTCACATTTAGACACACTGTAATAAAAATGAGCTATCTCAAATAGAACACATTGATAGGAACCCTCCAAAATGATAATCACTAAATTAAGAAAAAGAAATAGACTCAGTCTACAGCCTTGGCTGTCCTGAACTTGTTATGTAAACTAAGCTGGCCTCTAACTCAGAGATCCTCCTGCCTCTGCCTCTGAGTGCTGAAATATCAATCAAACCAGCAGACTTAATGGCAAGGGAATCCAGAGGCAGTCAAGTAATACTTGAAAACGGCTAAGAGAAAAATAGCATTAAACTAAAAACTACATTTCAAAAATAGCAATGAAATAAGGATGCTTTCAGATAAAAAAAACTCTATAGTCATCGTGTTCTGTGCATAGAGTATACCAAGCAAAATAAGGATAGCTGTTTCCCTGTAGGTCCAGAGAGTTAAAATCTTAGTAATTGCCGTCTTCTTTAGTAGATGAAAGGTTACCACTAAGAGTCGTTGTTTTAAAGAAGCAATGAAAGTGAGAAAGAAAACTTTGTTCTTTAGGACATATGTTTCCTATCACATTTTTCTACAATGTGCTTTGGGGGAATATAAATAGGGCTGTAATACCCCCTTTTAGACATCTCTGCATGAGTGTTGGACAATTACATTTTTGCCACACTAAGAAAAAATATACCTGAGGAACAATGGCAATCAGAAATTAATTACCTATTGCCATATTGGATAAACTATTTAAATTAGTTCTGCTAGAATTATTAAGTAGTTAAATACAACATTTCATAGTAAATGTGGCAGATGGTTCATTTGAGATAAATTATTTCAGTATTTTTATAAAACCATTTAAGCATTTATCTCATATTTTTATAGCTAGATTCTTTGTAATAGCTGAAACTATGTTGTCTACTCAGAAATTAAATTAGGCCCTCTCAAATATCCTGCTGGATACCCTTGTTGAAATGATTGTAAAATGTAAAAAGAATAAAAACTCTGTTGCCCCCAGCTCCCATTATTGGAATTTTGTTCCTGTCTCAGTAAAACAGAAAACCACGGGGATGACTTTGTGTCATTTACATAGAACAACTTTTTCAAAGGGTGTGTGATGCATGGAGACATTTTGTAACGACAAGGTGCATACACAGTGCTTCTGACATATCAACATTGTCGATAAAGACTAGGTTTTGCTTTGCAAATGTCCTTGTATTGCGGACAAGAACTTAGGGAAATTAACAATGAAAAGATTGACAGTAGCAAGAACAAACACCTATAGTGTAGCAATGTTCAGCACATGCAGTGAATGTTCTTTTAAATTCCAAATCCCCACTGTGGCTACAGCTATCAGTTGGGATCCTCAACAATTTCAACAAAGTACATCAAATTTAGGCCTTTTGGATGGAAGTTCTGTGATACTGTATTGTTCTTGCTTGAAGAGTATTGGCACAAGGTAAACAAGTACAAGCAGTTAAGCCTTCTGGATTTAAGCTCTGTGGTCCGGTATTATTCTCCTGTGAAGGGTATTCACACTCAGTAAGCAGAATTGAATACGGTCTTGCTTTCTGAAACAGCCTAGTTTCTGACTAAGCTAGAACCTGAACAATGCTCACCTTAGAGGCACTAAGAGATGCATCAGGAGTCCTTAGTCTTGCACTTTATCTCTTTCCTCTTAAAATGACAAAAAACTTTACTATTTGCTAATAAGCCAGAGTCACCCTGACTGTTTGAAGGGCTTGACAGAGCCTCCTCCCCTACAGAACAGAGCTACCTATGTGAGGAAAGACCTAAACTAGTCAAATTTAGATTGCGCCTTAACAAAACACCCGTAAGAATCAATTCAGGTTTTAAAACAAAACAAAACAAAAAACGGCACCTGGTTACAGTGCAGTCACATACCCTAGAAGTGTCAAAGCTTGGTGACAAGGAGGAAGAAAACTGAGGTGCTGTCACCTACTCCAGAGCTGGTGGTGTTCCTGCTATTTGGATTGTGGCTTAGAGGAACTTTGGGCAATTGCAATTTCTTTCAGCACGCTGCTGGGTGTGGTGTCTCCAGGTCCCCACCTGTTATGTTCATAGCACACTAAAAAACTTACGTTGGGAAACTTCTCTGGAAATTTTTGCAAGTCAGCACTGTTTTTGAAATCTTTTTTTTTATTTGTTGTTTTTTGGTTTGGGGGACAGGGTTTCTCCGTGTAGCTTTGACTCTCCTGGAATACATTCTGTAGACCAGGTTGGCCTCAAAACTCACAGAGATCCATCTGCCTCCCGAGTGCTGGGATTAAAGGCGTGCACCACCACCACCACCTGGTTGAAATCTCTCTCTTTTTTTTTTTTTTAAAAATATTTCTCAGTCCCTTCTAGCCAACCATGATAATGTTTACACGTTAAAGCGGTGACTGACGGGAGAGCCATGTCCATCTAGCTCCTGCAAAGGCTAGTCTGTTCTCCTCTAGGCTAACTGTGGTGTTCAGCAAAGGAAAAGCTCCGCACACCGACTCCTGTTGGGGTCCATCATCACAGTCACCACGGTCTTGAAGGAATGACACTCTTCACTGGACAGAAATTGGCGTCAGAAGCAAAGTCAAGCCCTCCCATACTTTGCAAACTTGAGCCTGCTTTATGGAGTGCTGTCAAGTTATCATCAGCTACTCTAAAAGTTTGTGCAGGGAGGCCCAGGTGGCAACTACAGCAGAGCTGGCTGGCCCGACCCCTCCATCCGTGTGGTCATGCCACACGGTGGAGCATCAAAATACTCTTTTACCTTATCACAGTGGCTGGTGCTTTAAGCTACTAGCTGCCAGCTACTAAGGTCTTAGCCTAGAGGGGTGGGGATTCTGCTCTCCCAGACAAAGGCAGCTTTAACTAAAACTTTGTGGTTATAATAAAACTCAAGATTCAAAGGCTAGACTGAAAACCTGGGAGCCAAGAGAGTAGAAACTGGTTAACTTTCTCTCTGCAGGCATCCTTGAAGTCACCTTCCTTCCACACCACCCCAACTAAGAACTCCTCTGCTAGCTTTCTCTCTGCTACTTTCAACCAGTTGCTAACCCCACCTCTTTGAGCACAGGTTAACTTTAATTAATGCAAACGCAACAGATCTTTGCATAGTCAAACAAATGCAGTATAAACAAATGTAACACCTCTGCCTAGTTCAACAAATATTCCACAAGAGAGAGGGGAATCTTAGTCAAGGGATTGTGTGTGTGTGTGTGTGTGTGTGTGTGTGTGTGTGTAAATGCATATGTGTACATGTTCCTCTGAAGGCCAGAAGATAACTGTATCATCCCATGGGTGCCATCCACCATGTTTCTGGAGATAGTCATTCACAGGCCTGAAACCTGCTGAGTGGACTAACTGATCTGCAAGCCCCAAGGGTCCATTTGGCTCCCCGGGGCTGGGATTACAAGTACATAGCACCACACCTGCCTGGCCTTAAAAGTCAATAAACTAAAACATGGGTTCTGGAGCTTCAACTCAGGCCCTCAAGCTTGCAAACCAGGAACTTTAACAGCTGAGCTACTGCCCTAGCCCTTAGCCAAGTGGTGTTGTTTGTTTAAGATTTCTTTTAAAAATATTAATTATGTGTTTTTGTGTGAGTCTGTGTTTGGTTATGTGTGCACGGGTACAAGTGTCTAGGGAGGCCAAAGAAGCCTCTTGGGTCCTCTGGAGCTGGAGTTCCAGGTGTTTGTGTATCACCTGATGTGGGTGTTGGGAAGCAAACTTGGCTCCTCTGTAAGCACAGAATAGGATCTTAGTTGTTGAGCCATTTTTATAACCTAGCTTGGCAAAGAATTTTTTTTATGTTATAAGATAAAATATTTTATTGTGGTTAAGTAAGCAATCTGAGTTGACTTCTTTATCTTATACTTGGAGGTGCCTCCCTCTCATGCGCAATTTTTCCTAGACACTGCAGCCACCCTTCCTTTTTTTTTATTTATTTATTTATTTATTTATTTATTTATTTATTTATTTATTTATTTATTTATTTTTTCTTAAAAAAAAAATTCTGCCTCCTCCCATCCTCCCATTTCCTCCCTTCCTCCCACTCCACTCCCCCTCCCCCCACTCCTTTCCCCCTTCCTCTCCAGACTGAAGAGCATTTTTTAAAAATATATAAGGAAAATTCATTTTTCTAAACAGAAACAGTCTTTAAAAATCATTTGGAAGTACAAAAGACTCTAGATAGCCAATGAAAGTTTGAGAAAAAAATAATAACGGAGAAGGCATCAATGCACCTGATTTCAAGGTAGAGCAGAGCCAACATGGTAGCCATGGTAACAACATGGCGCTGGTGGAGCACGGAGCCATAGTGACAGCGTGGCGCTGGTAGAGCACAGAAAGGACCCAGACATAAAGTCAAGCTACCATAACTACCTGAGCTTTTTAAAAGATGCCAAAAATATACAGTGGAGAAAATGTTGTTTGATGAGCAAGTGGTGCTGGAAAACCTGTATTATCTACATGTGAAAAAATATAACTAGATTCTTCCCCCGTATTCTGTATAAAAATCAACTCCAGCAAATCCAAGAGCCCAATGTGAATCCCGAGCTCTGAAACTGTTATAAGAAAATGTACAGGAAACACTTCAAGATATAGGCACAGGCAAGAAATTTCTGAGTAGAAATCCAGTATCTAAGGAAACGGTACCAACAAAAGGGATCTCATGCAAATACAAAGCTTCCATACGTCAAAAGAAATAGTTACTAAATGAAGAGAGAGTTTATAGAGTTAGGGAGATGCTGCACATTGGTTTTCTGTAGCTCTGTTCACAATAGTAAGTCATGAAACCAGCCTTGGTATCCAAGAACAGGGATGGATAACGAAAATGCCATCACGCATGCATGTACACACATGCATTGATGCACACACACATGGACACACACACAAAGGAATTTTTTCCAGCCATGATATATTTACAGAAAAACAGATGCAACTGGAGATAATCATGCAAGTGAATTTGTGAAAGACAAATAATTTTTTCTTTTAAGTGGTTACTAGTGTATAATGAATATGTGTAATAAAAGTTTCTTTCAAGTAAAAATATATAGAAATCCTTTTTTTTCTGTTTTTTTTTTTTTTTCGAGACAGGGTTTCTCTGTGGCTTTGGAGCCTGTCCTGGAACTAGCTCTGTAGACCAGGCTGGTCTCGAACTCACAGAGATTCGCCTGCCTCTGCCTCCCGAGTGCTGGGATTAAAGGCGTGCACCACCATTGCCCGGCCTTAGAAATCCATTTTTAAAGCAATAAAATTAATGGTATGTAAACATCTTGATGCGCACTGTATGTACAATCTTTTGGAGGGAGGTTCCATAGCTTGTATTGATTCACAAATGAGTATCTTGGTGCCTGTACCCATTCCTTCACCCCACTGTTCATGTGTTATTGATGTAGAGTTTAGAATACCCTTCTGGTAACACAACCCTTCCTCTGAACTCTCAATAACCTGCTTGTTATCAGCACACTTTGGATATTGGGTGTCCTTTTGTGGCTTATTTCTTCACCGAGGATTATGCATTTGAAGGGTGAGAAGATCCCTCGTCTCCTTATTCAACTGGCTGCACACAGTAAACTTTTTATACTTGTTTAATTTTTAAAGAGTTTTAAAAAAATGAATTAATTTGTATGTGTGTATATATGTACATATATATGTTTACATATGCTGCAGAACCAGTGTGGAGGTCAGAAAGCAAAATAACTCATTACACCTGTTGAGGCAGGGTCTTTCTTGCTCCTGCTGCTGTGCCGTGTACTTCAGGCTAACTGACCTTCATGCTTCCAGTCAGTTTTCCTACCTGTCCCTCCCATATCCATAGAAGAGTGCAGGGGTTACAGATGTGCACCACTGCACACGGCTTTCTATATGAGTCTTGGGTCTCAAACATGCCTCTTCATTGCCACTCCAAGTGCTTTTACTTGCTTAGCTGTGTTGCCAGCCCAATTTTATGCTAGCTTAATTTCTAAAAATCCTATTTTAGGATCAAATAATATTCTGATTTATTAATATAGTATATTATTTTATAATCACATAATTATATATAATTTATATGATATATTATATAATATATTATTATATTTTATATTATATAATAATTTATTGATATAACAGCGCATGTACTATACTGATCAGTATAGCATACCACAAATGTGAGATACCGCAAATACAGATTGGATCCTCTGGACACCAAAATTATTTCTCTGCATAGTCAATATGTAAGCGCTAAGCTACATACGTACGCTGCACTTTTATAGTATATGTTCCTATCCAATATGCATGAAAAAGGAAACTGAGACTTTGTCCCAAATTTTCTCTAGCACCAGGGTGTTTTCTTGGCATGAATAAGTTAATAATTACTTGTTGAATATGCTGTGTAAACTTTTCCTGGACAGACATTGACAAAATGTCTATTCATCCCAGAAAGAGCACCTATGATCAAAGTAATAATCCTATTCAAATCTGACTAGGTAAAACAATGAATTTATTCAGCTTACATACAAAAGCACAAACAGCCTCCCCTGGACAAGCTATATGAAAATTCTCATGCCCAACAGGATGACACTTCCCCGTAGATGTGTGGTTATCTTTGGTTAACCTTCCAGATTCCGTATACTAAACCTCCCAAACACTTGTTCCTGGGGAAGAATTACATGCAGCTGGGAGGTGAACAAGGGGAAGTGGCTAAGATGTTAACTGGTGAACTAATGACATTCCTAGCCCCTTCCTTTTATGGAGGGCCATCAACAGGAGAGACCTTACTGAGGGCCCCTTGAGAGTAACCACAGCTGTATAATGATATTTTATTTGTATTTTAATAAATAAAACTTGCCTGAAGATCAAAATGTAAAGCTAAACCACTAGAGGCCAGAGAGTGGTGCCATACACCTTTAATCCCAGGACTTGGGAGACAGAGGCAAACAGATCTCTGTGAGTTCAAGGCTACCCTGGGCCACACAAGATCGATCCAGAGACAGATCCAGGTGGTCGTGGCTCACACCTTTAATCCCAGTGTTTGAAAGTCATACAGTTTTAATCCAAGCACTAGGGAAGTATAGGCAGGAGTGATGTGGTTGGGCAGAGAGAGGCATATAAAGGGGAAGAGATAGGAACTCATTGGAGTGTGGAGTCTGGGAATTTATGGAGACAGGATCTTGCCCTTTTGGTCTAATCCAGCATGAATATCTGGTTCCTGGAAGATCGGAAAAGTAGGTTCTACTGACCCTTTCCCTAACGAAGCTGCAGCAGGACTCAGGGATTTTAAGGCAGAGAACAGTGTTGCTCTGTATGTTCTCCGCAGAGCCCACCTTGACATTGCACACGGAGAAGGCATTTGCCACATAGTTAATACCCCAGCCCGAAGCTGCACATGGCGGCGTATTTGCCATGTAAGAAATGTGTAAGCTGGCAGACCTATGAGGAATGCTCCAGTCACCTCTAGCGAGCTTTTATTATTCGACAGATTTCACATTTTCAAAACATCCATCTTCAAACATCAAAGTCCTCATGGCTTTATCCAATACGTGGATCTCAAGGACCTTTGTGTGCTGCCTGTGCTGGTTAAGTCAGGCCACCAGTTGCTTGCCTTTCTCCTGACAAACAAAAACAATTTTGGTTAACTTAATATTCCGAGGGGGCGGGACTGTCTGAACGCTTTCTGTTTTGCTGCTCCCACGTCTCTCGGTGAACTCAAGAATCCCAGGCACTCTGAGAGCAGGTGTGTCTCTCAGGTTTACCCCTTCCAGGGCCATCTCAATTCCGACTTTTCCTGAGCTGTGAAAAAATAACTCACCAAAGAGCTTCAGGAAGAGTTTGTGTTGGCTTTCGAGGCAGTCTGGTCCTATGAGGAAGTCGGGGCAGGAGCCCTAGGCAGCTTGTCTCATTGTGTCCTCAGACAGAATGGGGAGAGCAGCCCAGCCGTGATGGCGCTCAGCGCACTTTCTCCTTTTCCTTCAGGTCCTCCACCCCCACGAGGTGGTACACTCTGCCTTCAGGATGTGTCTTCCCACCTCCCTTAAGCCGCTCTGAGATGCTCCCGCAGACACAGTCAGAGGTGTGTTTCTCTGGTGGCTCTAAAGCCAGTCAATTTGTTAATGAAGATTAGCCTTCAGAGGGGGTGTTTTCTCTCTCCCTTTTTAAAAGACAGCGAATGAAGGATGTATCCACTCAGCTATTCCATTAAGCAGCTGGAGCTTCATTTCACAGGGAAACTCAAAAGAATCCCAAGAAAGCCTGAAGACACTGTAGTGTTTATGCACCAACTCCTGAGATCAGTTGTTGGGTGGGGGCTGTTGGCCACTTGGAACTTTCTCCTCTTTGTGAGGTTCTGAAGATGGGGCAGGATGGGGAGAGGAGGGAACAACTTCTAAGGCACTTAGACACTGACTATGGCAGGAGCCAGGGCACAATGAACAGCTAGACACTTTAATGTCTGCTATAGCCACCCCCAGAACTGTGTGGGGACAACACCATTCAGTGTATTTTAATTTCCTTTCATTGGTATAATTTCTCCTCTATATTGCTTTGTATTCTTTATGGAAGCTGTCAGCCTTCAGGATCCAAGTACAGTTTCTTCAAATGTTCATCACACAGTATACATCATTCAGTATGTGAAGGGCACACTTCTAAGATTTGGTGTTTCCTCTATCTGAAGGCTCACTTACTCATTTTTTTACCCACTCTGTAAAATCTTCAATAGAGTTTCTTTGCCCTCAAGTGTTTAATTGTAAAGCATCATCTTTATAATATAAGTCCAAAATGAGAAGAGGAGAAACATCGCTACTTCCCCCGCAGTTCTCGGTTGCTGCCCCTCCTCTCATGTGGCTATACAGTTCTCCTGACTGCACATTTAATATGTGTGACTCTGGACAGGGGACTTGATGCTGTGTGGGGACAATTTTCACAGTCATGTTTTGAAAATTTACAGGCATAATCCAGGTATCTTAAGGACAGAGACTAATATATACCGTTTTGTAAATGTCACCTGTACTACACCTCTTTTGCATATGTAAACAAGCATGCCAACTTTTGTTTTTGCCCAAGTTAGGCCACCCAATCCCTACAGTTTCTCCATTTATTTTTATTTATTTATTTAATAAAGATTTATTTATTATGTATATAGTGTTCTGTCTGCAGGTCAGAAGAGAGCACCAGATCTCATTATAGGTGGTTGTAAGCCACCATGTGGTTGCTGGGAATTGAACTCAGGACTTTTGGAAGAGTAGTCAGTGCTCTTAACCTCTAAGCCATCTCTCCAGCCCCCAGTTTCTCCATTTATATTTACACTATATCTACAAAGAATTGCCTAACATTTAATAACAGACCTCTCTTAGCAGACTATTTTATAGTCTTACAGTAGTTATTGTTATCAATGGGGCAATTAACATGATGCATAAAGTGAACTGAAAATAAGACTTTTATGTTACTTTTTTTTTCTCCGACTAGATTTTCTTTATGCTCAGAATTTAACATATGTTTGAATCTTCTCATTTTTATTAGAGCTGCGCACAAACCTCTGACTCGAAAGGCTATGAATCCTCGAGCCCTAAGGTTGTTACTAAGATGTCTTCCCTGGGGGAGATGTGATTTACCCTTTCTCCAAGGTCCCTCCAACAAACAGGCACGATTCCCCTCAAGGTTACTCTGGGGAACCAGTGAGTTTATTGGGCTTCCCTACAAAGCATGGTGGGGTTACTTACAGGGTGCTCCTGGGAATACGTAATTAGGACAGAATTGCATATGGCTGACTGGGAAGAGCCGCTGGATACTCGGTCATAGCCCTATGATACTCCCTGCCCTCTCCTTCCCTGAGGGAACAGGCTCAGTTGTGGTGACCTTTTGGGAGAAGGCCCAGCACAGTTCTTGAGGATGTTGGCAGTGTGGCTCAGAGGACAGTCCTGTACAACAAAGGTATATATGGTATGTATAGATACAACCTCTGCTGTTACTTGCAAGGGACAGGTCAAAAAGAACAGGGGTGGCTGGACAAGATGGAGTATTTCCCTGCCGTGTAAAAATCTGTGCATTCTCTGTAACCCCTTTAGAGCTGTGCAGTGTCCACTGGTGAGGTTCCAGGCATGTATCTGCATTCCAGCCAGGGAAGGGAAGGAAAAAAAGAACACATACCAACTGCCTCTCATGTAGGCATGGCAGATTTATACAATAAACTTCACAGATTAACCATGTTAAGTGTATGGTTTAGGGAATTCTTTGGCATTAAACACATTCACTTTGCTGTGCAGCCATTACCTGCATCGTATCTAGAATTCTTTTTATCTTCTCAAACGGAAACTTCGTTAAATAATGATTCTCTCTTGAGCCGCAGGCAGCCGCTCTACCTTCTGTCACCATGATCTGATTACTCTAAATCCATGGATGGAGTCCTGCCAACATTTATTTGTCTCTGATTGGTCTAGTTCCACGGATAACACGGCAGCAGTGTTCACTTGTTGTGTAGTTTATACCAAAATTCCCTTTGCAAGGCTGAGTGTCATTCCATTGCATCCATACGCCCATGTATTTGCTGATAGGCAGTCGGGTTACTCCTTTGTTTTTTGATTACTGTGAAGAATGCAACCCTGAGCATCACTATACAGACGCTCTTTCTTCCCACAGAAGCTGCGCCAGTTTGTATTCTCACATGGAATGCATAAAGTGGACATTTCTCCACTTCTTACCAAGACCCGTTTTCTGGGTTGTTTTTATTGTTTGCTTAAAGAGTGGCATCACGATGAGCATAAAGTGGCCCCTCACAGTGGTTTTGATTTGCACCTTCCTAATGATTAGTAACATGGCCTTCTTGTTGGTTATTAGTTCATCTCCCTGGAAAAAGATCTGTCTGTTTATTTCATTTGTCCATGTTTTAATCGGATTATTTTGTATGGCGCCATATGGATTCTGACTCCTGTCAGATGTAGGACTTGTACTAATCTTTCCCATTCCCCAAGTTGTCTTTTCATTCTCTTGGTAATATTGTTTGCCTAACCCCAAAGACTTTTCTTGTTACAATCCAATTTATATTTTTTAGTTTTACACAGTGTCTCACTCTGCTTGTTCAGGCTGGCTTTGAACTCTTGCCTCAGCCTCTCAGTGCTGGGAGTATGTGCCCAGCCGTTTTCCTTAAGTGTAATTCTGGTATCATATCAGAGTAGTTATATGCCAGTCAAATATAGTTTCTTTTCTTTTCTTAGCATTTGTTGTTTACCTATTATATTAGGGTCTTTGATCCATCTTGAATTAATTTTTGTATATAACACAGTAAGGATCCAATTTCATTCTTTTGCTTGTGTGTATCCAGTTTTCCTACACTAGTTTTTGAAAAGATTTCAACTGCCTTTTATAGGAAGGGTCCTGTAAGCTTTCGCTCCACACTTCTGCTTGGACCCCACAGGCTAGGACTTAGGCACGGGGATACATTTACTTGGCTGCAGGAAGATGGACAGACGAAGTGGTTGGTGCCAACTGCTTTGACACTTAAAATCATTTCTTCTGATTGTGTAAAATAGCACCATAAAAATAATGTGTGCTTTGATGTCTGCATTAATTTTGGGAGTAGGGCAGTGGAACTTTATGCAAATGGTATATTCTTGAGTAGCTAGGATGATATTTCAATAGAGCTAGACATAAAACAAATGGTAACGGCATGGGAAGAGCTGCTCAGAGCGTGTAGAGCTGGTGGCCAGTATTGACCTTGCCGCTGAGTCATTGACAGCTTTATTTCCCCATTATCTTATTTGGAGACCAGAGGGTTTTATTATTTATTTATTTACTTCGTGGTTTTGCTTCTGTAATTATAGATCTGTATATGTGTGTGGGTATGCCCATGTGAGGGCTTAATTTCCCCATTTTTCTACGTGGATACTAGAGGATTTTATCTATTTAAAGTTTTTTTCACTGTGAAATTGTGTGATTCTCAGTCATTACACAGTTCTCAAATGATTTTCAGTTAGCGTCTAGAATGAGATTTTTATTTTTTTTTTTAAAAAAAACAACTATGTTTACATATGTGTAAGGGTATATGCTCATGAATACAGTGCCCGCAAGGAGGCCATTGGAATCAGGCCCCTGGGAGCTGGAGTTAGAAGCTGTTGTGAGCCGCCGGCCTCCATGTGGGTGCTAGGAACCTAGCTCAGGCTCTCCTGTGAGAGCAGCAAGCAGTCCTAGCCGCTGAGCCATCTCTCTTGCCCTAGCATGAGTATTTTGCTACTCATACTTGCACAGAATGGACAAATGAATTGCATAAATCACCAATATCAGACATTTTTCTTTCAACGAAACCAGTTGACTTTAAAATGTGAGCCAGGAAATGGAGAAGGGTGAACAGAAGAGAAATAAAACAGACCTGGTTATAGGTTGCTAAAGTGATGGCCAAAGGAGGCGTCTCCTATTTCTCTTTACCTTTGTGTATGTTTGACTATGGTAAAAAGTTTGCCGTACATAAACAAGGCCTGCTCTGTTCATGAACAGTTCTATCCTATGGGCTTTTCTGACAGAAAACTGGAAAAATGGTTGTGAGAGCAGTGTGGTGCATGCACTTTTGTCAAAGAAAAGTCTTGAAGGAGAATAGAGCTTCTGCACATATGGCGCCCTGGGACGCGATGGTGAGGAAGAACTCGGAACCTCTGGTGAACCACCAAGGGTGAAGACCCAGGGAGGCATTATCGTTGCGGATAGTAAACCATGACAGACGCTGGGCTCAGTCCCCACCATTTACCCTCCCAGAGTTCCCCTGGACTCGTAATTCACCCTTTCCTCTCCTGTTCACAGATAACTCCCACACCTGACTGACTCCCTGATCTCTCCTCTTCCACTCCTCTGGGAACTCCCTGTGTCAGCGACTCTCTTTTCAGCCTTTCTGACCCTCAGCCCCTGCCCCCACAGCTTGCCTATGCAGATCTTCTAAAACTGGCCGCCTCTCTGAGGTGGCTCAAACCCTCCCTTGTTCCTTTCTTCAGCAGGATTTCTTTTCCTGTTCTTCAGCTTCCTCACCAGACTTCTGCAACGGCTATATTCCTCAAACTACAGGCCTAATTAATAAACTTGATGTCTGCCCTAATCTGACTGCCTTTCGCAAGCAGTTATTTTGTGTATATTTGTGTGTGTGCACTCATGATTGTGGTGCAGTGTACATGTGGAGGCCAGAGGACAGCTCTTGAAAGACCCCCGGAGTGGGGAGACTCTCACTCAAGTCTCGGGATAACATGACCCCCCAGGAACTCACAAGAGACCATCCTTGCTGCAATCATACTAGGTTTATTGACAGGACAGGAACCAGTGCACTGGGGCCGAAACTCATTTCCCACGCAGGGGTAGAGGAGTACCTGAATAGCTGGAAAAGGGGGTATTTAGGGGAAGAAAACACAACCCAAAGGGGTAGGGAGGGCGTCATTGGAAAATTTCAAAAATACCAGTGATCATTGGAAAATTCCGAAAATACTAGTGATAATCACAAGGGGGTAATTCCCCATTTCTCAAGATTATTCTCAAGATTATAATCTAACTTTATGGTCAGCTAGTTCCTGGAACTTTAACCTAGATTTTTGGTTCTTCTTCCTTGCTAGATATTTGGCTGGATTTTTTGCTCTATTCTTTCTGCTACAGGGGTCTGGATTTATCCAGGTCTTTCACTCTCTGGTGTTGGTTCAGCACTCTGATCTTCAGGCAAGCTTTATTTGTCAAGACACAAACAAGATATCACTACAGATACTGCTATGCTTCATGTCTAAGCTGATGAAGGTCTGGGTCAAGAGGGATGGACTCAAATAGGAAAGAACTCTACAGAAAATAGGGAATTCTCGAGAAAAATTGGTGAATGATTTCATAAAGAATAGAGGGAAAGGAAGATGATAAACCTCAAAGAAACAACTCAATTAAACAAGTCCAGGAAGGAAGCTGGCTCGGCAATAAAATGGCCATGCTAGAAATCAAATTGAGACTGAGCACATTCTTCTACAAACTCTGTCATCATTGCTGGGTGCAATCTAGAAAGACCATCATGGTTTTCTCTGATAACCTCTGTCCTAATTACAAAATAGTGGTTAGTGCAGAACCAAAAAGAAACCCACATTAAGATAAAAAATATGCATAATTCAACCGTAGAAGTATAATGACCAAATCAAAATTTCTGGAGATATTCCAATGTGTTGATGCTGCTACAGGCATTATTGTTCAGTTAGAACTTATTTCTTCACTGTCATTAATCTTAGACTTTTAAAATGTTTAAATACGGAGTATAGAGTGTTGTTCCAAAAACATTAAGAACAGCTCAGAAATATGTGAATTTACCTAGACTTTTCCAATTCTAATCCTCCTTCAGTTCAACCTGTCTTTGTCTTCTGCAGGAACCATTCTTAACCGTTTTCAGCGTTTGGTGTATAACTCCACCCACATACTGTGTATTCACAGACATATTATGTATGTATGTATGTATGTATGTATGTATGTATGTATGTATCTATCTATCTATCTATCTATCTATCTATCTATCTATCTATCTATCTATCTATCTATCTATCCATCTATCCATCCATCTTATTTAACTACCTATCTATGCAATCATGTACCATATGATAATGCTACATGGTGTTTGTATTATGAATGTGTCATAATTTATTTAATAGTCAGTTGTTGACTATGACATCCAGATTGTTTTTATTTTCTGTACTTGACAAAACCGTAATATAGGACATCTTTGTCTTTATGCTGAATTTATTGGAAATTGGTTTTATGTTTCGTTGTTAAATATATTTGCCCAGATAGTATTCTTTGTTGTGGCTGAAGGGACTCTGTCCCTAGTTTCCTAAGATGCTTTTCTTTACCTAGACATAAGGCAAAGTTTTAGCAAGTGCTTTTTGTTTCTATTGAATTGGTATTACTATTGATAAGGTGATGAATCTTATTCACGTGTTAATAACCAACTGTTGCTGCTTGCCTGGTTAAGCCTTCTTAGGTAATTAGTTCTTTAACAATAAACCCATCAAGTCCCATTTGCTCACATTTTATTTAGGATTTTAATTTATAGTCCTTTGTTGATATTTTTAACTTGACTGGGAACTGTTTCCTGGATGCTTAAAGGCTTTGTCATGGCAAATATCAGAGACTTGAAAATAGACAAACACCCAGTGGCCTAGAAATGTAAGATGTCTTCCATACAGCTCCCATAAGGATTAACTGTTTCAGTCCCTAGTATAAATAGAAAAAAATTTCTCACTCCCCCTGTCCTAAGTAACCCTACATCGTCCCCAGGCCTCCAGCTGGGGAAACAGGCACTGGAAAAGACCTGGTCCATGTTGATGCCCTTCCTTCCAACCCAAAGAGCCTCCACTCTTCCAGGGGAGCTGTTTACTCTTTCCTTAAGGTTGAGTGACTGGGTGCAAGCCACCTCAGCTTTTTTGAAGAGAAGCAGGAAATAAGCAAATTTGATTTAAATTAACACCTGGGCTTGGGATATTACTGTCAGCGAAGCACTTGCCACTTGAGGATGAGGACCTGATTTTGTAGAATCAGAACTCATGTAAAAAAGCTGGGTGCTGCCCCATGGACCTGTACCCCCAGACCTGGGGAGGTAGAAAGAGCAAAATCCCTGGGAATTGCTGGCCAGCTGGTCTAGCTGCTCACCAAGCTCCAGGTTTTTTGTTTGTTTGTTTTTTGTTTTTTGAGACAGGGTTTCTCTGTAGCTTTGAAGCCTGTCCTGGAGCTAGTGCTTGTAGTCCAGGCTGGTCTCGAACTCACAGAGATCTGCCTGCCTCTGCCTCCCGAGTGAGTGCTGGGATTAAAGGTGTGTACCACCACCACCCAGCCGATCTCCAGGTTTAACAGGAGAAGATACCTCAAAAAATAAGGTTGAGAGTGATGAAGGAAGACACCAAACACCAACAAATGGCTTCCTATGCAGTCTCGAATACACCATGTACACCTCTACACACATACACAAAAATAAACAAAACAGCGAATTTATTTGGATAGCTTGTATTCTGGGTAACGTTTTTGTTATAGGAAACTTAAGATGATTCTGATTGGCACTTTAGTTTGAAAAAAAGAATTCATGTGAAGTTATATTCCTTTTATAAATTATAATGTGTAAGACAACTATTTTTAGGCTAGGGAGGGTATGTAGCTCATCAACCAGTAAGGTTCTTGCCTAACGTGTGAACACCCCGGCTTGGATCCTGGCTGTTCCTACATCCTTATCATCAGCTGCATGTTAGTTGTTTTTACATCTTTTGTTAAGAGTAACATTTCCTTGTTATCCTAGGACTGGTAGAGCCCAAACAGACTTACTTTGGGGGGGGGGGGGCGGGACTGTTTTCAATTTCCTGGAAAGAGCCATCCTATGAGTAAGACAAAGGATGTCGTAGAGATGTGATTGGAATAGGTTCCATTTCTAGGACTCATTGTCCCACAGTAATACAGAAAAGTGGTGCTCTTCATTCTTGGGCCCTTGATGCCATGGTGACACTCTCTCTTTATATTGCTCTGCCAAGTAGAATTCATGGTGAGGATGAAATAAATTAGTATATATAATATGTTCTGACTGTTTTCTGGCACATAGACCTTTGGTAAATGTTATATTTTTTATTATACTGAAAGACCCAGATAAACCCAGACACCTCTAGCAGAAAGAGTAGAGTCAAAAAAATCTAGCAGGGAGAGAAGAACCAAAAATCTAGATTAGCCAATTCAGTGATTCTGATCCAGAAACTAGCTAACCATAAAGTTAGATTATAATCTTGAGAAACAGGGAGTTACCCCTTTGTGATTATCACTGGTATTGTCAGAATTTTCCGATGATCACTGGTATTTTCAGAATTCTCCAATGACGCTCTCTACCCCTTTGAGTTATTGGGTTATGGTTTCTTCCCTTAAATACCCTTTCTCCCAGCTACTCGGGGTCAAACTTCTCTACCCCTGCATGGGAAATGAGTTTCGGCCCTAGTGCACTGGTTCCTGTCCTGTCAATAAACCTCATGTGATTGCAGCAAGGACGGTCTCTCTTGAGCTCCTGGGCGATCGTGTTATCCTGAGACTTGAGTGAGAGTCTCCCCACTCCGGGGGGGTCTTTCAACACAACGTTATTATTTCAAGAGTGGGAAGCTCTGGGCACGGGTCCTGTGATCTTCACTATCCTATATCTCTGTCTGTTTATTAATCTCCACCAGGCTGTGTGTGAGCTGGGCAAAGTGAGTTGCTTCTGATAATGATAACTACGGTCAGTGGTGACACCCATTCTGCAGGACTCTATTTCCTTCCCAGCTTCCCCACATGGCAAAGTGCCACACTCTGTCTACAGCCTGGAAGGAACTGCGTCCTATTATCAACCCCACGAGGAAGCTTGGAGGTAGTTCTTTCCAGTCAAACATTGAGATGCCTACAGCCTTAGGGAACATCTTGATTGCTGCCTATCAAAATCTCTGGGTCAGAGGACCCAGGCAAAGTGTGCTCCAATTCCTGATCATAGACACGGTTGTGTTAAACCGCTGAGTTTGGGAATAATTTGTTATGCAACTTGTAGATGATAATAATAACAAGTAGTAGTAGCAGTGTGACATAGAGTTAAGGCTATAGACTCTGGAACCAGATGGTCTGAGTCTGAATTCATGCCATTTCTTAACTATTTGGCTTCGTATAAATTCTAAGCATTTGCCTGGTGAAGCGCACACTTTTAATCCCAGGACTCTGAAGGCAGAGGCAGGCAGATCTCTGGGAGTCCAGACCAGCCAGAGCTAGATTGTAAGAACCCATATAAAGAAATTTAAATTACAGACCCTTCTTGATTTATAATGGGCTAAGTCCCAATCAGTCCATTGCACGTTAAAAAAAATATCATAAGTGAAAAATGCACACAAGATACCTAACCCACTGAGCATAAGAGCTGAGCCACAACACAGCACACCACAGAGTATTGATTGTTTGCCTTCGTTACTGCACGGTTGACTGTCAGCCTGCATCCACCATCCAGCATGCTAACCGAGCATCACATGGAACATCACCAGAGCAGGAGAAGATCAAAATTTAAAGTGTGGCTTCTACTGGATTGCTGTGGCTTTCGGCCATCCTATGTGAAACCATCCCAGGTCAAGGATTGTCTGTGTTCTCCTTATCTGGATAAGGAGCATGAAACATTCATGGGAAGAGTCTGAACGCACACACAGAGCAGCCCCGCGCGTGGTGAGCAGAACCCTGTTGGCTGCTGTTGCTATTTTACCCAGTCCTTGTTCCAATAGTCATCAGCTCTGGATTCCAGCTAGCGCTGTGCCAAGCAAGAATGCTTTCTAACTGAGGTTATAAGTATGTTCAGCCCTGTGCTGAAGCGAGATACAAACAGAGCTCTGGGTTCTACACGGTTCCACGAGAAGACACGAGAAGTCCTTTCTAGCCAGTTTCCAGGGAGAGAGGCGGGGCTTCGTTCTCTAAAACAGAAGTGAGATTCCCTGCCTCCTTCCCTCCATCCTCAAATCCCACAAGGCACTTTCACGGCTCCCAGTGCTCACTGTGACAAGGTCAGCACAGTCTACAATTAGATACAGAGTCAAACAGAAGTCAGAGCTTCCAAGAAGCTGGGCAGAGAGGCTAAAGAAATAACCCCACTGACTACGGCATTCAATCTTGAGTTAATTAAAGACCAAAGAAAAACTTAAGAACAAAGAGGTAGTGATTGGGAATAGAGATGATGTGCCGGAGTCCTCAAAATAACCAAAGTTCATTTGTCTGACACCTCCAAGTTTTCCAAATGTTTTCATGCAGTGTTTTCCTAGTCACAGAGGGAAAGGCAAGAGGGAACAGTGCAAGCACAGGGGGTTAAGTTCCTTTCTTAATGTGAACCAGTCACTAAGTAGGATGAAATTAGTTTTTTTTCCTGATCCATGTTCTATAGGACATTCGATCTGCTATAGCGGCCGGGGTGTGTTTATCTATTTCTGCGTCATTTAAGTGACAACTATTTAGGACCTACCATACCCCAAAACTAACATGCCCTGTGTGAGCAGGGCATTGCATACACCTTGTAAGTGAATACGGCTTTTTTGAATTCCAGGTTCCTAGTAGGTTCACTTTATTCTAGACAAAACTGTATCTCTCTATTTCCTGCTCAACAGCTATTTTGTGGCAATTTCCCAAGTTCCCTGAAATCTTTGATAAAAATGGGATATGTAAGGTTACGTGTACATTCAAAATAATGATTCCCCATTAAAACCAACTGTCACTACCCACTAATGACATTTTACAATATTTTGCAGTATAGCTCTAGAGATGGTTGTAGTGTATAGAAGCCCCATTTGGTATATAAGAAAAATGGCCCTAGATTATACCTTAAAAAAGAAACCAAAACTGTAGCCCTCATAAATATTATAAAATGAAGGTTTTCATTTAACTTTAAACATCCTTTAGAAGGAAACAGAATATATGCTACCTGTTTCTTCCTTTGCCAGATATTTTGTGTCAGCAACTTTATATATTGTATGTATTAAATATTTTATATTATATATCATATAACATATAAATATGCTATATTTATATCAAGTAATAATTTTATAAATTATAAATAAATATATGTAGGACCCAAAGCCTTCCTTCTGAACCACAGTCCAGGAAAGAATATTAATTGCATCGTCCTTTAACACCCAGCATTTTCTCAATGCACATGTCTCACTGAGGTCCTCAGATGTACTATTTTTTGGAATGGCCTTGGGATTCAGGCCTTTCTATCACTTACCTCATCCTCTAGTGTCAGGGAACTTTGTTATGCCCTCTGAAAATACAGGTTCTTTTGTTGTTGTTGTTGTTGTTGTTTTATTTTTATATTTTGTTTGTTTGCTTTTTTTTGTTTGTTTTTTGAGACAGGATTTTTCTGTAGCTGTAGAGCCTGTTCTGGATCTAGTTCTATATACCAGGCTGGCCTCGAACTCACAGAGATCCTCCTGTCTCTGCCTCCCAAGTGTTGGAATTAAAGCTATGTGTGCCACCACCACCCAGCTGATAACACAGTTTTAAGAAGGGTGACAGTATGAATTCATCAAACAGCTATGTGCTGGCCTCTATGAGGAGACATCCAGTAGATAGGACAGCAAAAGTAAATTTACCTAGTGGTGTGTGTAATGGTTGTTCTGTCTCTTTAAGAGACAAGCCACACCCACTCCCTCCCCCATCCACTAAGGTAGGCAGGTCTTCCTTCCTGCTTGCAGCCTTAGTCTTTCTCTCTTTTCCGGCTCCCTCTCAGAGAGGCAGCTTCTGTCTCTCCTCTCTCTGTCTCTCCTCTCTCTCTTTCTCTCTTCCTGTTCTTCTCCCCTTCTTCCTTCCCTTCCATAACCACTAAATAAATATCCAACCTCACTCTGTATGGTGTGGCTATCTGTCTCTCACCCGTCCGCCCACATGGCTCGCTGCCAGGGACCAGCCACCTTCGGAGACCTGCCACATGGTCTCGTGCACCATCTCTGCCTGGGACTGGTTGCTCTCAGGACCCACTGCCCCCTGCCTGCCACCACTTGGGGACTCTGCAGTGTTTCTGCTGCCTGCCGCCACCGGGGTTCCTGCAGCAATCATTACAGTGTGGTCATTATTTTTCTTATCACTATAACCAAACACCTAACAAAACACACTTTAGAGGAAGATGGATTCAGTTCATAGTTTAATGGCAGGAAAGGCTATATATAGCATGAATTTTAATTGGTATTAATAATAAAAACCCAGAGTGAGATACAGGGGTAAATACTGAAGATCAGAGAAGCACAGCAGCCAATCACTAGGGAGTTCTTTCACCTTGACCAAGGTTCAGACCAAAGGGGTGATCCTGTCTTCATACTGTCTCCTCGGACTTCATCCTCAGACTGCACCTGTCTCCACCAAACCTCAGACTGCTATGAGTGCCTGTCTCCTCTGCCTTATATTCCTCTCTCTGCCCAGCCATATCACTCCTGTCTCCACCTTCCTAGTGCTGGGATTAGAGGTGTGTACCACCATTGGCCTCTAGAGATTTCTCTGCACTCTCATCTTCAGGCAAGCTTTATTTGCTAAACCACAAGCAAAATATCACTACAAAAGGCATGGCCACTGGGGACAGACCCTTCTTAGGAACTTGTGGCAGGTCATATCACAGCAGAGAAGAAACCTGAGAGCTATTTGAGTCAGAACCCAAGCACCCCCCACCCTCCAGTTGACTAAAGTTTCCACAACTTCCCCCAAACAGTATTTATTATCCACTAGTGACCAAGTGTTAAAGCACACGCCTATGAGGACATTTCTCATTCAGATGGCTCTTCCCCTAGCCTCTGTAGGCCATGGTCATTTCATAATGTAAGAATGTATTCAGTCAGTGTCAGAAGCCTCCATAGTCTAGTCTGTCTACCCCAGCTCTTAGCCTCACTGTTGCTGAGGCCTATGTTTGCCTTTGTGGCCTAACTTTGAAAGACATTTCTTTGGGCAGAGGTTTCCAGCAGGGAGCCCTTGAGGCAGTATTCTAGGTTCAAGCTCTCCCTTCAAATGAATTTGCATTTTTACAAGCTGAGACTTCTTTAGGTGAAATCTTGCCTCCCAGTCTTTAAAGCCACCATCTTTAAATCACTCCACTAAACAACTTGGTCTCTGAAAAATTTGTCCTAACTCAGATGGTCAGGACATGAGCAGAAAGACTACAGAGTTTCTGCTAGAACACAGCGTGGGTGGCTCTGATCTGTTCCGGATCACAAGGTCTGTCCTTCTCTGAAATCGTGTGAGCACCGACTTGATTATTAGCTTTTCTTTGGGCATTCTTGCCCTCCATGCTTCTACAAAAACAGCCGATGAAGCTCCTTCCAGTATTCTAGGGCTATTCCAGCACATAGCACCACATGTTTCTAAATTCTCACAAACCAGGCCCAAAGGTCTGTGAGCCACATGGCAGAGTTTATCTCAGCCACAGCCCCACTTATAGGCACAAATTTCCTATATTGCTTCCTTTGCTCATTGCTGTAACCAATTTAAGGAGGACAAAAAGTGGTCTGAGATAGAGGTACATGCCAGTGACTAACTGCTTTGCTTTTCTGATCTTCAGCTAAAACCCTAGTATCTGTCTCTGGGTTTTCATTATTCACGCTACATTTGACATCCAATGCTTGGGGTAGAAATTCATGAAAAAGTCTTTTGTCTGTGACTTTACAGTCATTGTCATGGTCCAGCACTATACATGGCCAGAGTCACTGCCCTACCAGCTAGGTTTTTCTTTTTTTCCCTCTCCTGGAAGGCTCTCCCTGAATCCGCTTCTTGGGCTGCTGCCATACTAGGTAGCTGCCTTGAAATCCAGTCAGGTTTTTACTGTTCTATGCAAAAAGGAGATTCTATTAATTATTTAGGCTATAAAATAGGTTTACAAAAAAATTAGACCCCCATAGGTACAAATTAGAAGAGATCGATTGCAGACTCCTAATGACTTTCAAAGATTTTTAGGAGACATTTCCCATCTGTGGTACACTATTAGATTAGGTCCTTAGATAGTGACAAGGGCTTAAATAGTCTCAGAGAATTATCAGATGAAACTGAGAGAGAATTGGCTTTGATTGAAGAGAAATTACAGAAGGCACATGTAGATTGTGTGGATTTGAATCTTAACTGCATTCTGGTCATATTACCCTCCCAGCATTCCCCTATAGGAATTAATTTCAATGCAGAGAGAACATATTATTTTAGAATGGATATTTTCCCCACACAAACCAACTAAAAAATTAAAAACTTATGGGAAAATGTCTCTGAGTTAATTCTAAAATGAAAATTTAGACTTTGCTAGCTGGTAGGAATAGACCTAACAGAAATTTTTATAGTACCTTTTAGTAATGATAAAATTGAGAAATTATAGGAAGGAAATAACCCTTGCAAAGAGTTTGTAGTAATTTTTTGAGAGAGATTAACAACAACAATCCCAAAAGTAAGAGAATTCATCTTATAAAGAGAACAAACTAAATCCTTCCTTGCATTGTACTGGAGCCCCTACATTCTTTTTTTTTGTTATTTTTTTAAATTTATTTATTTATTAAGGATTTCTGCCTCCTCCCCGCCACCGCCTCCCATTTCCC
>NC_022017.1:8831303-8834299 GCF_000317375.1 Microtus ochrogaster
CGCCTGATGAAGGTTAATATTCAGGAGGATGCCTATATGTTTGTCTTTGGATTCACCTTCTAATTTAGCTTCTCTAGGATCGTGAATTATAAGCTCACTGTCCTTTATTTATGGCTAGAAACCAAATATGAGTGAGTACATCCCATGTTCCTGTTTTTGGGAGCCCCTACATTCTATACTGATGCAAATAAATTAGGAAAGACAGGTCACAAATCAGAAAATTTAAGTAAAGTGGAACAAATCCCTTATGATTCTGTCTAAAATTCAGAATTATATGCTATTCTCATGGTACTAAGAGATTTTAAAGACCCTCTCAACATAGTTATTGATTCACAACATTTAGAAAGAATTGCTTTGCATATCAAAACCACTGAATTTATACCAGAGGATACAAAATTGACTCTATTATGTATTCAGTTACAAGATACAATCAGGAATAGGAATCATCCCATATACATAACACACATCCAATCCCATGTGGGTCTGCCAGGTTCTCTAACACAAGGTAATGCAGAAATCAATCAATTATTGATTGGTAATGTGTTGATGGCCTCAGAATTTCCTAAAAAATATTATGTCAATAGTAAAGATTAAAAAAAAGACTTTTCCATCATGTGCAACAAACCAAGGAAATTATAAGGAAATGTCATACTTGTTCTTTATACCTTTAAACACCACTACCTGCAGGAAGTAGTGTTTGAATCTTAACTGCATTCTGGTCATATTATGAAATATGGCAAATGGATGTTCTCCATCTTATAGAATTTGGAAAACTAAAATATGTACACCTTACCATTGATACCTATTCAGGTTTTCAATGGGCAACTGCTTTGAGTTCAGAAAATGCTGATTTTTGGTAATCACACATTTGCTAGAAGTTATGGCCATCATGGGTATACCTGTACAAATAAAGACAAACAATGCTCCAGCATATGTCTCTAAGAAAATGAAACAGTTTTTGCTTATTATAATATAAAGCATATTACATGTATACCACACAATCCTACAGGCCAGCAGTTATAGAAAGATCAAATTGAACTCTAAGGATATGCTAAATAAACAGAAAGAGATAATAATATCCTCAGAAATATATTGCACAATGCTTTATTAACTTTGAAATTTCTAAATGCTAAGGAGAAAGGAACAACAGCTGTGGAGTGACATTAGATAGTAGAAAAAACTACAAAATTAAATCAGCTAATATACTTTAAAGATCTACTGACCTCAGAATGGAAACCAGGACATGTGTTATGTTGGGGAAGGGGTTTTGCTTTTGTTTTCACAGGAGAAGAAAAGCTATTGGTACCATCAAGATTGATAAAGATTTGATTTGAACAAGAGATACTTCTTAATTAGAAGAGATGATAATTCCTCAAACAGCATGGTCAATTAATCTAAACTAACCTATAAAACTAACAAGTCTTTTAAATTTGATCGGATATTATTTACCAAAAATGAATCTTCCCAAAATTAGGTTTGGGGAAGGGTTTGTTTTCTGTTTTTTTTTAGGAGAATAAAGGTATCCAGCTAAGGAATCCAAAGACCACTGGACAAATGAGATATCTATGAAGACAAATGACAAATCATTCAGAAAAAATGTCTCAAGAAAAAGAGTAATTGGCCTATTAGTATATCATATTTAAAATAGGATAAAATTTCATAAATCTTTCCAAATGTTTGTTTCTGCTGTTCTCTACAGACATATAATACCAGTGGTCTTCGTGTGGTCCCAGTCTAACTAAAGACTAAAGCTGGCTTTGGAATTGGAGTGTGACTCTCTCTTTCTCTAAACCCAAGCATGCTTATTAAAATGAAATCCAAAATCTCTGTCTCATGTCAGAAGAGTCATCTGACATGAGACAGAGGAAAAAAATATTTATGGACTATTTTATTGGTACTAATTTCATAATTTTTTAGTTTTATAGAGAACCTTTAACAGCTTTTCTTAAGGTATAAATTTTATAATATTAATACATATATATATTCTAAACTTTTTGTCATGATAGTAATGGTCATATAGAGTACTAATTCTTAAAAAAGGTTTCATCTACTTTCCTATACATGATTTTGGGTTTGAGTTGTCGGGGTTTCTGTCCTGCCTGGTTCCCACAGTCATTAAGTCCCAAAGAAATCACACAGAGGTCTACATTAATCATAAACTGATTGGCCCTAATGAGAAGCTCAGGCTTCTTATTAACTCTTATAACTTATATTAGCCCATTGTTCTTGTCTATGTTAACCATGTGGCTTGGTACCTTACTCGGCGAGGCAGTCACATCTTGCTTCTTTTATGGCTGGGTCAGGACTGCAGACTAGGACTTCGTTGTTTCCAGAATTCTCCTGTTCTCATTGACCCACCTCTACTTCCTGTCTGGTTGTCCCACCTATACTTCCATTGTTGGGACAATGGCCTATATTCTGTCAATTATATTTTAATAAAATGCTGATTGGCCAGTAGCCAGGCAGGAAGTATAGGTGGGACAACCAGGCAGGAAGTAGAGGTGGGTGATGAGACCAGGAGAATTCTGGGAAGAGTAAAGCTCTGTGTGATTTCTTTGGGACTTAATGACTGCGGGAACCAGGCAGGACAGAAACCCCGACAACAAGAGTCTTAATCAGTTTTCTGTAGTGAACTAGTGAACCACAAGCCTAACAGTGACCTTTGAAGTCTCCAAAGGAGGATGGGACCTCACAATGATGATTCCTCCAGGACTAAGATAATACCACTAAGCTGAAAAACACCACCTAGAGATCAGCTTTGGACTACAAACTACTCAGATCAATATCAAGGTAGCTCACTGAGATGATTTACCTTGTAAAAGGGTAAGTTATTGAATCTACTATGAAAAGAAATAAGGGAGGATATAGATACGATAAAAAGGTAGATTATTGGATCTACTTTTAGATCTTTATTTTTTTATTTTATTTTATTTTGGTTTTTCGAGACAGGGTTTCTCTGTGGTTTTGGAGCCTGTCCTGGAACTAGCTCTTGTAGA
>NC_022017.1:8834544-8844308 GCF_000317375.1 Microtus ochrogaster
GACAGGCTCCAAAGCTACAAAGAAACCCTGTCTCAAAAAACCAAAAAACAAAACAAAACAAAACATACTATATATACATTTCTACTCTTGTTCAAGGTATAGTATCTATATAACTCATTTAACAATGTAATGCAAATTTTTAGTCCTTGGAAATTTTTATTACCAACTGCTTAGGATAATAAAGAAATGTAGGTTAGTATTTAATCACTTATTGTAATCAAACTTGTAGTTACATTAGGTATATTTTCAAGGTCAAACAAAGATATATTTTAAACAAACAGGTCATCTTGTAATACTTCAGAGATCTACAGAATATGACATTTAAAATGTTTTAATAACATAGGTTTTGCTTTTTTTTTTTTTTATGACAATGAGACATGTCTGCTCCTGGCAGCACTGATCTACTTCAGAGAAGATAATGGGCTTCGAAAAAACTCCACATGGAGTTTACTTTCTTTGTGGCAAAACTAATTCACTGGGCAAGAAAATGTCCTTGCCATGAATGTTGACAGTATGCTGTCCTAATTAGATAAGCAGGACACAAAAGAAAGTGACTGCAAAACATTGTCAAGACAAGGAGGAACAGCCTTTTGGAATATCCTGATTTACAGAAAGTCTGCCAGATAAGCTAGGACTGTAGGCAGAAGATAGATGCCCCAATGTTGCAGAGAAACTTTGAGTGACTGTCCAGGCTGTTTCTGTCATTTCTTACATTTTCTGGAAGCCACTTGTTTGAGCTTTCTGCTAACTCAGTTATTATTGTCTTCTTCTTGGGTCTCTGAGGGTATAGAAGACTAGATATTTATAGTTATAGTAGTCCTTGTTTACCTGACACAGGAAGCAAGTTATGCTAGAGAGTAAATTAGGTATAAGATTTTGGACTCACCAAGATAGGATAGATATGGAGTATTTTCTCTGAATTTATCAAATGCAAATGGACTAGACATTGTTAATGTATTTTTGCCTGTATATATTGTATATAGTTATTGTATTTATTGTATAGTTTTCTTATATTAGCTATAGGCATTTTTAAGACAAAAATGGGAAAGCTTTTGGATGTAGCAGTGGTAAGAGAACCAGACAACAGGAAGTATATATATATATATATATATATATATATGTGTGTGTGTGTGTGTGTGTGTGTGTGTGTGTGTGTGTGTGTGTCTAAGCAGAAACCTGTTTGATGTGACTGAGAGGACTAGCTAGGAGACAGCCTCATCTTAATGGTACCTTGATAATTACTGTAGGAGCCAATTTTCTCTTACTGGAGATAATATAGCATAAAAGGACAGTAGAGAAAGAGTTTGAATACAACAAATCACAAGGGTTTCTTTTGGGTCTAGGCTGCTAGAGGCAGGAAAAATATTTCCACATAGTTTTTTACTGACCTTTCTGAGGTTCTCAAAGATCTAAGATGCAAAACAATTTTTCAAAAACTCCATCTCTGGTGGTATAAACCTTTTAATTCCAGCACTGTAGAGGCAGAGGCGTATCTCTCTGAGTTCAAGGTCAGCCTGGTCTACTGAGTGAGATCCAGGACAGCCAGGGTTACACAGAGAAACCCTGTCACAGAAAACATAAAAGAAAAACAAACAAAAACCCCATCTCATTTTCCCCATCCTTTCCTAATCAAATAGAGATGACTGACTCATTCAAGAAGTCACCTCTTGGTTTACCATCTTGGGAGGTGCCACCTCCGTGTTACTTTTCTTGTTCTTATGACTGTAATGATTATTCTATCTCCTTAAGAGACAAGCCACACCCACTCCCTCCCCCATCCACTGAGACAGGCTGATCTTCAGCTTTCGGCCTGAGCTTTCTCTTTTCCATCTTTCTCTCAGAGAGGCAGCTTCTGCCTCTCTCCCCACTTCTCCTCTTCCCCCACTTCTGTCTCGTCTCTCTCTCTCTCCCTCTCCCTCTTTCTTTCTTTCTCTCCCTCTCCCCCTTCTCCCTTTTTTCCTTCCCCTCCATAACCTCCTGAATAAATATTTAACCTCACTCTGCATGTCGTGCCTATCCATGTCTCTGTCTCTTGCCTGCCCGCCATGTGTCTCCTTGCCTGGGACTGGCCTGCTACCACCGCTTGGGAACCTACAGTATTTCTGCTGCCTTCTGATGCCTACTGTGGCATTTTTAATTTTTCCATAACAATGACCAATGCCTGGCAGGAAGCAACTAAACAAGGAAGGGTTAATTTGACTCAGTTAAGGGAAGGAAAGGTATAATGGAGGCAACCTGAGGCTACGGGTCCTGTTGTTTATGTGGTCAGGAAGCAGAGAGGTGAACGCTGGTATTTGGCTGCCTGTTTCCTTAATCTTTTCATATTCAGAGTTTAACCCTAGCCCATGAGATGGTATCACGTACATTCAGAGCAGGCGTCCCCCACAAGTGAAGCAAACCTCTCCAGAAAAACCCTCCTAGACACACCCCCAAATGTATCTTGCTAATGACCTACATGTTTTTAATTATTAATCAAATTGCTTCATTGACAACTTGCTCTAGATTTTTTAAAATCAAGTTCACAATTGAAATCAATGGCACACCTAACTTCTGAGACTCCTGCTCTTGACTGTCACGTTGGTTTTCAATGTCCATGAAATATGTTTTTTTTTAATGTGTGGTGAAGTTTCTCATGCAATTTCCCTCCAAACTAACATTACAGGGTTTAGTGTTGCTTGATGAATCACATGCTAAGGAAACTCTCCGTTTGACGTGCTTCTTTGAAAACTCCCAGCATGAAAGACAATGATAATTTGAATATCTTAATGCTGTTACATTATCAGGGAAATTGCTTCAGCGTGACGCTGTCACAATTTTTATTACAAATCTTGGTGAACAGAGAGACTTCACTCGTGAGATCATGAGGATAAAGGACGGCATATTGCTCTGAGACGCTGCAGGATTGTGTCTTAATTTACTAAGTATATTTAACTGCCGACATTTCTTTCTTTCCAGATGTTTTCTTTTTTTTTCAAATTGTGAATGCCTATGAGAATTTATTCAAATCACACTATTGGCTGTAGAACAAAAAACAATGACCCATGACTTAAGAAGGTGGCTTTTTGGAATGAAAATAAAGAGTTTGACCTTATGTTCAGTTTATGAATATGCTAATAACTGCTAATTTGCTCTTGTTTTATGGGGTTTTATTCCAGGACCCGCTCTAAGAACTTTGAAATGGTAATTTTCCAGGTGACATTTTTCTCCCTCAAAGGCAGGCCACACTTCTAATAGTATTTGAGTGGTTAAAAAAAACCAAACAATAGTGCAGGTAGAGCAGAGGGAGGACGCAGGGAGGATGTTGCTCTACCGTTTGTCTTTGTCTACATGGCTTCTAAAAATGATCACCAACGATACAAAATGACCATATTTTGTGTAGTATGTGGCTTGAGATTCAATTATACAAATAATTTAAAACATTTTAGAAGAGTACAGTATTAGCTTTGAGTTCTTGTAAATGGCAACAGGGCCAAGACTGCACACACTTAACTAAAATTAAATTATGGCATCTCTAACTACAGTGTGTAAATTATCAAGTCAGATGAAAAAAGAATCTTCACCACAAATTCTAATTTGATATTAGAATGAGCAGGGCAGGTCTCACAGGGTCCAGGCTCCCTCCTCTTCTCTTCACCCATCTGTCTGCTCCTAGATATTAGCCGAACCCACAAACCATTAGTACCAAAACTCACCCTGACTCCTGACGTATCTTTTCAATAACTGTATCCTTCTAGGCTAGGGAACCAGAAATACTGCAATTCCCAAACATTCTCCTCTTTTCCCTTTCAATATTTTGTTAAAGGCACCAAAGGGTTCGTCTTGGTGCTCAAATTACAAACCTAGAGATTATCCTGAAATCTCTTTTCGGCTACTCTCTGCAGCCCATGAGTAATGGTCTTTTTTTATTTATGTGCTTAAAAAAAAGAAGTCCCTGAATTTGTCTCT
Source organism: Microtus ochrogaster (assembly GCF_000317375.1). Classification (NCBI taxonomy): domain Eukaryota; kingdom Metazoa; phylum Chordata; class Mammalia; order Rodentia; family Cricetidae; genus Microtus; species Microtus ochrogaster. The sequence goes on from NC_022017.1 coordinate 8,838,490, forward strand.
GCTTCATTTCTCCTGCTGCCGCCACTCTCATTATTTCCCTTGTAAATTGTAGCTGATATCCGATGTATCTCCTTGCCCTTCCAAACTAGTAGCAATGCTTCTGTTGCAGTGACCTTCCTGAGATGCAAATCTGATCATCGTCCCTATCATTGTCAAAGGCAAAGCCGAGGATCTTGATGCCGTGGCCTTTGCTCTGTAGCCCTCCATTTTGCAATCATGTTGAATGACTCATGATCCCTCCAGTAGTCCTCCCTTTATCATTATACATCATCTTTTGGAGAGCTTTTCTTGTGTCCTTCATTCATAAAAATTTGGTGCATGCCTTGAAACTTAATTCTGGTACAGGCTGTTTCTGAGGCTTCTTTAACTCTGCAAACAGAAAACACCTTTTCTGTGTATTCTTAGTAGAGTGGGCATTTGTGACATACACACACTCACCTCACATTGCTATTCAATCTATATATTTCCCTTTCAAGAATTAGAGTTCTGCAAAGCCAGAACAGGGTTCTATTCATTTTTCCAGCCTCAGTGCTTGGGACATAACCAATAAATCTGTATGGGAAGTGAAGACAGGTTACAGAGATGAATAACACAGATAGCATAGGGCATGGTGTATTTACATATCCACACACACTTACACACCTGTCCTTCCATCCATCCATCCATCCATCCATCCATCCATCCATCCATCCATCCATCCAATACATACTTGTTGAGCCTACTAAGTGACAATTCTGTATCTTCTAATAATGAGTAAACCACACAATCTCTGCTCTCCCAAAGTTTTTAAACTACTAAGAGAGTGGTTCTCAACTTATAGGTTGCAACCCTAAGGGTTGAACGACCTTTTCATAGGGGTTGCCTAAGACCATCAGAAAACACAGATATCCTTCATAACAGTAGCAAAATTAAGACTGAAAAGTAGCCATTAAAGTAGTTTTATGGTTGGGCTTACCACAACATGAGGTATTAAAGGATGGCAGTGTTAGGAAAGTCGAGAACTGTTGTACTAAGAGAAGCAGTCATTAAAAGAGGGGGCTATAAATTAATCACTGCAAAATATGAAGAATCTATGAAGGGAGAGAACCTAATATTACAAGAGAGAATTGTAGTCAAAAGTTTCTTTTGGGCCACCAGCTCACAAAAATGACATGGAGACTTATTATTAATTATGAAAGCTCAGCTGATAGCTTAGGCTTGTTCTAACTAGCTCTGATAACTAATTAACCCATTTCTATTCATTTACAAGCTTCCATGTGACTCATGGCTTGTTACCTCGTCTCCTACATGCCGTGCTTCCTCTGAGTTTCATTGTGACTCTGCCCTTCTTCCCAGCATTCTCTCTGCCCAGAAAATCCTGCCTAGGTCTTGCCTGTATAGCTTTTTATTAAACCAACCACAATGACATATCTTCGTACAATGTAAAGGATTATTCCACAACAGAGAATGAAGCGAGACAAAGTCTTAGACCGAGTGTTCAGTGGCCACTCTCGACAGATAGCATGTCACTAGGAAACGGTGAAAAGTTGGAATGAAATAAAGTTGAAAATGGTCATTCCCAAGGAAATGTAAGTGTGTCTCTAGTGCCAGAGAGGCAACAGATTCCCAGAGCTGAACGTTCCCCGCTGCTGGAACTGCCCAGAGTTGGAGACTGTTACACGACTCTGTCCAAGGAAGATATGACTTTTATAGCTTGGCTGTTTGTTTTGTATTCCTGGGGATTGACCCCAAGCCTTGTGCTTGCTCAGCGCTCTACCACTGAGCCAACCAAACACAAAAGGCGCAAAGAGGATTTTCCCATGAAGACTTCTTCAAACAAACAACTGAAACTACTGACTGGAGCACAGCCAGTTTTCTTGACTTTATCACTCTCAGTTTCCACTCCTATCCTTTCTTGTTTTATTAAAGACATGACCTGGGGCTGGAGAGATGGCTCAAAGGTTAAGAGCATTGACAGCTCTTCCAGAGGCCCTGAGTTCAATTCCCAGTAACCACGTGGTGACTCACAACCTGTTGTAATAGTAGCGGCAGAGCTGCGTCCCCAGCACCCCGGCCGCCTGCTAGCTTATGCCTCGAAATAATTACCCGGAAACTGTATTCTTTTATACACTGCTTGGCCCATTAACTCTAGCCCTTACAGGCTAATTCTCATATCCCGATCAACCCATCTCTAATAATCTGTGTAGCATCAGTCTTACCGGGAAAGATTCAGCATGTCTGACCTGGCGGCTTGCTTCGTAGTGTGCATCTGCCTGGGAGAGAGGAGCATGGCATCTCTGAGCTCATTTCCTCTTCCTCCCAGCATTCTCTTCTGTTTACTCCACCCACTTATGTTCTAACCTATCAGGGCAAGCAGTTTCTTTATTTAATTAACCAATAACCTTCCTCCATCAACAACCAACCGTCTATAATGATATCTGATGCCCTCTTCTGGCATGCAGACAAAGATGCAGACAGAACACTGCATATATAATAAAGAAATAAATCTTTCGGGTGAAAAAAAAAAGACATGATCTGGCTACTAGCTCAGCATCCTGGCTTTGCGGAATCATTTCTTCTCTATTGCTGTGTTTTTCTTTCTATTTCTCTTTTAATCCCTCCTATCTATCAGATCTTTGGTTTTCCTGCTTTCGTCTTGTTTTGTATTCCTCATTTCTTGACTGTATTTAAAAAGGAAACAACTAGCCGTGCAGTGGTGGCGCACACCTTTAATCCCAGCGTTCTGGAGGCAGAGGCAGGTGAATCTCTGTGAGTTTGAGGCCAGCCTGGTCTATAAGAGCTAGTTCCAGAACAGGCTCCAAAGCTACAGAAAAACCCTGTCTCAAGGAAAAAAGAAAAAAAAAAAGCAAGCAGGGTAAGAAAAGAGTATTTCATGTAGAGGTCCCTTCAGGCACAGCTCACCTTTGCCTCCTTTCCTCTTTAACCTCTCTTGACTGTCTCTTTCATGTTCTCTTTCTTTGTCTGTCTGTCTGTCTGCCTGCCTCTCTCATGTCCCCCTTTTGCTCTTTCATTCCCCTCTCTCCCAATAAACCTCTTGCACTGACTTTGTTGTGAGTGATGTGTTTGTTTAGTGATGTGTCTCCACAGGGCCCGCCGAAGGGTACCCACTTGGCCTTTCTTTGTTTTATCCTCACACACAGTCCTGAAGCTTGCCAGTCCGTGTAACCTTGTCTCCGTGCTCCCTTCTACTCTGCCTCAGCTAGCAAATTAGTGGCTCTAATTCTGTTTCAGATTTTCTCTCTGAGGAGGGCCGTCTCCATGAAATGCTCTTTCCTCCCCTCCTCTTTTCCATCCTATTAGTCATCATATTTCTACGTTAATGCTTCCTCTTTGAAAAAAGAAAAAAGTGCACGCATCTTTGTTTACTCCAGTTCACTTACCCGTATACTCATGGAACCAACTCAAGTTTAAGCGTGGTAACTACACATGATAAAATGAACAAAACACTAACAACAATCTCATTCTCCATGTGTACCTCCTTTAGCCTTTTTTTTTTTAAAAAAAGAAACCTGAATCTGGCAGATTCCATTATAAACTATTCACTTATGATCTCATAAATTTTGACTGAAACCTTTCAACTTCATGCCATGAACTATGAAGAATGCATCTTCTTCTTTTCCTTTTCCTCGCTGGACTCTGATTTAGTACATTTAAGTTTTATTTTTTGCCTTTACCTCCGTGTATTTATAATATTTTACATTTTTATTAAATAATCGCTCCATAAGATAAGGAAATTAAAATATTTCTACTTTGTCCATACGTATCTTTCCTTATTTTTGTTATGCCCTGATCATGGAGTCCCCTCCAAAACCAACTAGGAGACCAAGCCCTGTATGTAAAAGCAACGAGCCTTTATTCTTATACAATTTTGCAAACTCGGACTCTCCGCGTGTCCATTGTATTGGAGTGATCGGAGAGTCCCGAGTTCAGTTGGGGTTGGGTATTTATAGTAGCAAAGATGGGGATGAGGGATTTCTAAGGCTCAGGACCCCTGATTGACTGACATTTGTGTAGGGGTGTCCTGGAGAAAAGCGATGGGTGTGTGCTGGCAGTGATCCTATCTACAATGGTTGGAATGTCAGGAATTTCCTGTGGATAGTCTGTTCCTGGGTGGTGTCAGCTTATGGCTTTTCCTTGAACCCGGTGCTGAGTGCTCTGGCAGTGGTGTGGCGTGGGCTCCATGTGTGGCCAGGCTGCCCTGGGTCCCACTTGTGTGGCCAGACTGCCCTGGATCCCACGCTTTTATCTTGTTAACTATCACAAACTTACATATTATAAACCTGTTATGGTTTTATTTCTATGCTTTAGAAAATATAGTTGAATTTTTTATGCTTTTCCTATAAAAACAATAAATTACATTTACAATATCAAATATGTAAATACTTTTTATTTGAGTAGTAACTCAAACTGGACACATGGGAGAAATGATCATGTGACCAGATCCTGCCTTTTATAAATGATTATCCCAAGCATTCATTTACTTTCCCTCTCAAAAAATGGTTAAAAATTTGAGTTTTCAATAGCTTTTAGTTTCTTACTCGGCCAAAGAAATAAATGCTACGTACCATTTTACCAACCCAAACCTCAAGCTTCCAATAGGGTCTTCTTTAGGCTCTGGCGTGGGGAGCACTCTGGAGACCTGCTTTGGAGAAGGGAGTTCAGGACAGGCTGCATACAAAGTGATAGAAATAAAACCATCTTTTCTCGGGCTGGAGAGATGGCTCAGAGGTTAAGAGCACTGACTGCTCTTCCAGAGGTCCTGAGTTCAATTCCCAGCAACCACATGGTGGCTCACAGCCATCTATAGTGAGATCTGGTGCCCTCTTCTGGCATGCAAGCATACATGGAAGGAATGTTGTATACATAATAAATAAATAAATCTTAAAAACAAAGCAAAACAAAAAAACCATCCTTTCTCTTAGATGACATTCTTCCCAGAACACAAACATCCTCTTTCAATTCCTTAATTTTACCACATCCTGTCATCTCGAAAAGTCCTCCCAGGTTAGTGGCCGAGGGTCCTAGATTCTAGGATTCTGTGCTGTCTTCTTTTTGGGAGTCTATTTCACTGCACCCTCCGGCCATTTTCCCTTAAAGATTTATTTATTTTGACATGGATATATGCATGCTTGTTCATTTATATGTGCACCATACACATGCAGGCGCCTGTGGAAGGCAGAAGAGTATGGTGGGTCCTCTTGTATTGGGAACTGGATGCTGGTCCTCTGAATGAGCCGCAATTGTCCTTAACCACTGACCCACCCTTCCGGTCATTCTTCTCATGATGACTACCTGAGCCACCAATTTTGTGAATAACTGACCAGCAGAATGGCACCCTCACACGTAGTAATTAAAAGAGTGCCAGGCTTTGCATTCAAAGCCCGAGTCTGCCTTCCGTGTCTGCAAAGGTCTGACAGTTTCTCCTCTATAACTGCTTTCTCATCTGTGAAACCAAGAATACAATAGCACCAAGTTCATTGTCATGTTTTGCAGACAGGGTTAATAGGTTAATTACAAAGACCTCAGATCTATACCTGACATATAACGAGAGTTTAATAAGCTGTAACTATTACTATAAAATGGAAAATGTCATTATCTCCCTGACCACAGAATAGTTTGTTGGAGTGTGGAATCAAGAGTGAAGATAATTTCCTCTTACTTTTGTGTAACAACACACATATTGCTGTTGACCTGCTTGGTTTAGGTTTATTTCCTTTTCAGGTTAAGCTTCTTCTTCTTCTTCTTCTTCTTCTTCTTCTTCTTCTTCTTCTTCTTCTTCTTCTTCTTCTTCTTCTTCTTCTTCTTCTTCCTCTTCCTCT
>NC_022017.1:8844853-8858002 GCF_000317375.1 Microtus ochrogaster
TGTAGACCAGGCTGGTCTCGAACTCACAGAGATCCGCCTGCCTCTGCCTCCCGAGTGCTGGGATTAAAGGCGTGCAGCACCACCGCCCGGCTGAGGATACTGTTTTTAATTTATGAATGTTCCTCTGGGTTTTCTGCACCTTGTCTCTTTCTTCGTTTTCATCCAGAGCAAATTAGATTTTATTTATGCTAAAAGACTCTTACATAAGTTGAGAAAAAAGGAATCAGGAGCCTTTTGATTTGATCAGCTGTCCATTGATAAACTCTTTATTCCTAAATCCTGTTCTTTGTTCAAATGACTATTGGACTAAAGAGAAGACAGGAGAATAATAATGGTATAAATGCCCAATTTTGGCCAATGCTGTCTATTACTCACTACTTTCAATGTGTAAAATCAATATAAAATCTGAATTTAGTTTTTCAAGCAGATTTTGGAAATATAATCTGTTTCCAGATTCTGTTACCAGCCCAGGAAGCCTTTCCACCAAGGCAGATGAAAAAGAAAACATTAATAGATGTTGGACATGTGCTAAACTACACTCTGATGCGCAACATAGGCCACCTGCTAAGGAGCCACAGAGACAGAGTAATCCCAGCTTTTTTATACAACTAAGAAAAAAAAGAGGCTTTCATGACAATAATTAAACCTCATATGCAGGGATATGGTGATACCATCGGCATGACGTTTTATCCAAGTCACCCTCTTACTGAGATGCCTATACATATATGGTAGTGGATTGTCTTTATTGGAATAAAAAAGAGATTCCTCAAGTCCTGTGTTTTTGGGTATGAGCCTAGCCTTTAGCAGCCAAGTCATCTCTCCATTCATCCCTTATGTCTTTATTACAGTTTTGCAACCAGAAACATGCCCCTGAATTTAGGTGTTACACTCACCCCTAGGAATCGGCAGACATGGGTGCTATCTTCTTTGGTATATTCACTTTGGCTCCCTGGTTCCTGATTAATACATTACTAGACCACTGTGGTAACAAAACCTAGCTGTAAAAAGACATACTTGCTTTTTAAAAGCGCTTATATAATATCAAGTCAATGGAAAGTTCTTACAATTACAGACTTAGGGATATCACAAGAAGTAGAGAAGATGGGTACATTTCCTCTTATTTGTTTGGGATAACAAAGCTGCCTCTCCGTTCTGTTCCTCTACCTTTTTTCCTCATACCAGATAAACTATAGACTGTCCAGATAAGCCTGAATTTCAGATAAATATTTTTAGCATTAGATGTGTTATATCATATTTGTGATTAATTTGATAAACATGGCAAATTTTGATCTAATTTAATTATTGCCCAAATATGAGACAAAAATCTCTAATAAAGTAGTGTTCCAAACTCATGACGCTCTATTGGATCTCACACTCCTATTCTTCTAGAATGTACAGAGATTCAAATGGAAGGCAGAGAGGTTTTGCTTCCTCCCTGAAGCTCATCTATGAGACCTCCTTTATGTGTTAACTCCTAAGAGAGAGAGGCAAACATAGGCACCCAGACCTGGTGAGATGCAATGCATTCTACATAAACAATAAATGCTAACAGTAAAGGAATGCAACCATCTTAGTGGATGCAATGTTTAAGAGGGAAGGAGTGAAGATGAAATCCAATCCCCATACCTTCCAAAACAGCCATTTAAATAAGAAAAGAATTCCAAGTAATTCCCATACTTGTGCTATACATTGCAGGTATTTTAGTAACATGAAGATCATTATCTCGGCAGGATAGAGAGATTAACAAGCTGAGTATAGTTTATGCTTATTCTTTTTAATTGTTTTATTTTTGATATTGAAATACAATTACAACATTTTTCTCTTCTCTTTCCCTTTCTTTCTTCCAACCCCTCCCATATATCCCAACTCTATCTTGCTTTCCCTTAAATTTATGGCCTCTTCACACACCCCCACACCCCCACACCTAACTATATAAATACAATATGGCATATGTTTTCAGGGTTGACCACTTGGTATTGAATAAGCAATTAAGAGCTCTTCTCTGGAGTAGACTATTTCTCCTGCTCACAGCATTCCTTTATTGCCTAACATTCTTTGTCTAGATTGGGAGCCCCATGAGCTTTCTCCCTTCTATGTTAGCCTGCCTGCTGTTGTCATCTTTGTTCAGCTAATGTGTAGGCAGCCATATTGCTGAGACTTTATGGGTATAGCTTCCCTCACATTTCAAGGAGACAAAATCTCACAGCAAACTTCCTGGTTTTTGGTTCATGTATTTTCACCCCCTCTTCCTCTATGCTCTCTGTGTCTTATGTCCAGGAACCAGGCTGTAGGTGGATCACTCGGGACTGGGAACCAAGTGACCACTTGTTCCCTGCATTTTGATTAGTTGTGATTTACTGCAATGGCCTCTGTTTCAAAAAGGTTTCTCTGATGAGGGATGGGTATTCCGCTTCTCTGTGGCTATAAGGGCAAATAGTTATAATGCAGTTGTTAATTAAGCTATTTAATAAAATGACAGTTGTATGTTCCCCTGGGGATTGGCTAGGGTTCCAGAAACAGGCATAGTTTTCTTCTTGTCGAGTGGGTCTAAGTCCAATTCAGAAGCTATTGGTTGCTGTCAAAATACTTATACCGCTATTGTACTATTAGTGGTATTATGCCATGCAGATCATTGATGTGGTTCATAGTCACCACAGCTAGGCATGACTATTGGTTGCTTTTCTCCCTTGGAAGCTTGCATGGCACCTTCTGATACCACGAAAGTCAAATCCCTAAGAAGGAGGCTTACCAGTCAGATCCAACTCAGATCCTCTGTGTCCTGTGTCCAAAATACATGCTGTTTTTAGTAAGAATTTACCTTCAACCTTTTGGGGACAAGCAAGGGCAAGAACAACAGCCTATAATATTTTGGGAGTCTCATGGACCCCCATGACCAAAAAATTATAGGGGTGTTTCTAACATCTGACATTGAAGATTTTGTTAGACAGTTTATGGTTCTTGATGGAGGAACATGGCCAGCTGTCTTGGTTACTGTTCTATTGCTGTGGAGAGACACCATGACCTAGGTAACTTATTGGGGTCTTGTTTACAGTTTCAGAGGATTAGTCCACGATCATCATGGTTGAGAGTATGGCGGCAGACAGGCACTCACGGTGCTAGGGTAGTAGCTGAGAGCTCACATCTGAACCACAAGTTGTAGGCAGACAGAGTGAGACTGAGCCCAGCATGGGCTTTTGAAACCTCAAGGTCCTCCCCTAGCGACACATCTCCTCCAAGAAGGCCACACCTCATAACCCTTTCCAGACAGTTCCCCGACCTGGGGGCAAGCATTCAAACACCTGAGCCTATGGAGGCCGTTCTCATTCAAACCAGCACAGCAGCCCAGGTAGGAAAATTTGCTTAAAGTCTACATGTATGCACATAGATATGTTTTATATGCAATTTCAGGTAAGTAAATAATAGGATTCCTTATGACTTTTACAGACATCCTTGTTATTTTACCCTCCTCCTCTTTCTTTCTGTGTTGATTTCCCAAATTACTCCCTTTTTGCACATTTCCCCCTTAAAATTACTTTAACCACGATATTCCTCTCTTTACTGCTCCATGTCCCCTGCCGTGGCCCTCTTTACGTTCTTGGCCTCTGGGGTTACTCCAGATCACATACTCACATCTGAAGATTTGGATTTAGGAGTCACAGATGAGAGAGAACATTCAGTGTTGACTTTCTGGGGCTGTGCTACCCATTTAGTATAATATTTTCTAGTTCCATCCATTTGCCTACAAATTTCATTTTCTTTATATCTGAGTAATATCCCATATGTGATTCTTCTATTCATTTCCATTATCCATTCATTAGCTACTCGTTGGTTGAAGGGCATTTAGGTTGTTTCCCTTCCCTAGCTATTGTGAATGCATCACCAGGAAGCATGACTGATGAAGTCTGTGTGGAGTAGGTTGTGGGTTTGTGCACATACCAAGGAGTGGCATAGTTGAGTCATGTGGTTGATTTATGGTTAGCTATCTGAGGGTTGTCTGCACTGATTTTCAGACTGACTGGACCAGTTTACAGTTCCACCAGTAGCGAATGAGGGCTCCTCTACCATATTCTCCAGCATCTGTTGCCTTTCTAATCTTTTTTTTAAATTTATTTATTATGCATCAGATCTCATTATAGATGGGTGTGAGTCCTCATGTGGTTGCTGGGAATTGAACTCAGGACCTCTGAAACAGCAGTCAGTTCTCTTAACCTCTAAGCCTTCTCTCCAGCCCTGCCTTTCTAATCTTAACCACTGTGACTGGGGTAAGATGAAATCTCAATGTTGTTTCGATTTGCATTTTCCTAACTGTTAGGGACAGTAACCATTTTTTTTTTTTGAGCTACTTCATCATTACTTTTATTTATTCTTTTTAGAACTCTGTTTAGATCCATATCCCATTTTTTGAATGGGTCATTTGTTTTCTTGACTCTGTTTTTTATGTTCCTTATGTTTTCTGGATATTAATACTCTGTCAGATGGATAGCTGGACAAATTCTCTCCTATTCTGCTGCCTATATCTTCAGCTGATTGTTTGTTTCTTTTAGTTGGTAAGAAACTGCTGTAGGAGGGCTTGCAGCTTATGGTTACCCGCCTACTGGGGCGTGGCCTCTTATACTATATATGCTGATGCAGAGCCTGGCTGCATCCGCCCCTTCTTCTTCCTTTGCCCTGGCTGCTCATTAGAATTGTTGGATTGCTGGATTTGATCTCTGTCTACTGTTCAAGCAGAGGATTCTGATTTGTCCGTTTACTCCTAAATAAATAACTATCTATTTCTCAATTCTGGGCTAGTGTGGGATTTCTTTTAAGGGTCCCATCATCAAGAAATTTTTTTTAAAGATTTATTTATTTATTATGTATACAGTATTTTGTCTGCATGTATCCCTGCAGGCCAGAAGAGGGCACCAGATCTCATTACAGATGGTTGTGAGCCACCATGTGTTTGCTGGGAATTGAACTCAGGACCTTTGGAAGAACAGCCAGTGCTCTTAACCACTGAGCCATCTCTCCAGCCCCCCATCAAGAATTTTTTTAATTTTATGACATCCCACTTGTCAGTGATTGCCCTCAATTCCTGGACAAATGGGTCCTACTCAAAAAATCCTTCTCTACACATATATCTTGTAGGTGCTGCCGATGACTTCTATCAGCTTCAGAGTTTCACATTTAGGTCTTTGATGCAACTGGAATTAATTTTATGCAAGGTGATAGATGTGGATCTTATTTAATTCTTCTACATATGGACAATAATTTTCACTGCAATGGAAGATGCTTTCTTTTCTCCAGTGTATGTTTTTTGGTGTCATTGTCAAATATTAGATAGTTGTCATTTCCTATACTAATGTTTGGATATCCTATTTTGTCTCATTGGTCTTCATTTCTATTTTTATGACAGTACCATACTGTTTTTATTACCGTGTCTCCATGCTGTATTTTGAGGTATATAACGACAATCCCTAGCATTGTTCTTTTTGCCCATTTTCTTTGACTATTCAGGGTCTTTTGCAGTTCCATATAAATTTTAGGATGGTTTTTGTTTTTTTCTGTTTCTGTGAAGAATGAGATGAAGATTTTGATTGGAATTACATTAAATATACAAATGCTTTATGATAGAATGGTCATTGTCACACTCTTTATTCTATAAATACATGAGCATGGAATGTCTATATTCTAGTGTCTATCTCTTTCTACAGAGGTTTAACATTTTCGTTGGTGATACATTTTATCGTCAGGATTAAGTTTATTTCTAGATATTTTATTTTATTTAAGATCATTATGAGTGGGAGTGTGTTCACAATCTTCTTTTCTGTGTATTTGTTGCTGGTGTAAAGAAAACCCATTGCTTTTTGTAGGTTGATTCTATATTCTGCCACACTGCTAAAATTGCTGGTTGGTCATTTCTAGCTTTCTGGTAGATTTTTTTTGGAATCTCATGTGTAAGTATCATATTATCTGCAAAGAGAAATAGTTGGGTTCCTCTCCCTGTTTTCATACCTTTAATTTCCTTCTCTTGTCTTATTACTTCAGCTAGTATTTTGTGCCTGATATTGAAAATGAATAGGGGTAGTGAACATAGCCTTGTCTCATTCCTGATTTCAATGAAATTGCTTCAAATTTTTTTCCATGTAGATGCTGTTGGCTGTGGGTTTTTTATATATAGCTTTTATTGTATTGAGATATGTTCCCTTTAGTTCTACTCTAGGACTTTTATCATGAAGGCATTTTGGGTTTTGTCAAAGATTTTTTCTATGTCTATTGAGATGTTCATGTGATTTTTGTCTTTATGTTTATTTATGTGATTTCTTACCTGCATTGACCCACTTATGCTGAAGAACTTCTGCATCTTTAGTATAGAGCCAACTTAGTCATTATGTATAATTTTTTTGATGTATATCTGTGTTCCATTTACAAGTAATTTATTGAGGATTTTGAGTCTGTGTTCACTGGGGTTATTGGCCTGTAGTTTTATTTTATTTTTTTGTTATGTCCTTATCTGGCTTTGATATTAGAGTGATGATATTGGCTTCATAGAAGGAGTTTGGTACTGCTCCATCTACTTATTTGTTTGTTTGTTTGTTTAGAACAGTTTAAGAAAGACTGGCTGTAGAAATTCTTTGAATATCTGGTAGAATTCTGCTGTGAATCCAAGTGGCCCTGCACTTTTTTTTTTAAGTTAGAAGACTTTTTTTTTCTAGACAGGGTTTCTCTGTAGCTCCAGGCTGGCCTCAAACTCACAGAGATCTGCCTGCCTCTGCCTCCTGAGTACTGGGATTTTTTTTGTTTGTTTGTTTGATTTTTTCAAGACAGGGTTTCTCCGTAGCTTTTTTTTTTTTTTTTTGGTGCCTGTCCTGGAACTAGCTCTTCTAGACCAGGTTGGCCTCGAACTCACAGAGATCCACCTGCCTCTGCCTCCCGAGTGCTGGGATTAAAGGATTAAAGGCGTGCGCCACCACTGCCCGGCTGGAATACTTCTTATTATTTTCAGTCTCCTCATTTGTTATAGGTCCATTTAGATTGTGGATATCATCTTAGTTTAATATTAGTGGTTTGGCTGAATCTAGAACTTCATCCATTTCCTTTAGGTTTTCCAATTTAAGTGAGTACAGGGTTTTTTGCTGTTGTTGTTTTGTTTGTTTGTTTGTTTGTTTTTGAGACAGGGTTTCTCCGTGTAGCTCTGGCTGTCATGGAACTTGCTCTATAGACCAGGCTGGCCTCGAACTCAGAGATCCATTTGCCTCTTCCTCCAGAATGTTGGAATTAAAAACGTGTGTCAACACTGCCCAGTGGAGTAAAGGTTTTTGAACGATTCCCCTATAATGCTCATAAGTTTCTTCAATGTTTGTTGCCGTGTATCCCTACTCATCTCTAAGTCTGTTAATTGGGTCCTCTCACTCTTTCTTTTGGTTAATTGGGCCAAAGGTCTATTAATCATTTTTATCTTTATCTCAAAGAACCAGCTCTTAGATTTGTTGATTTTCTGCATTGTTTTATTTCTATTTCATTCATTTCTGCTCTGATGTTTAAAATTGTCTCTTGCCGTCTACTGGGTTTTTTTTTTCTTGTTTATCACAGGTTTTTAGCTGCATCATTAAATCATTTTTGATGAGTCAGCTGCTGTCAGCTGATTATTGACCTTGATCTTGATCTCTTTAATATTGTCAGTTTTCCTCACTTGTTGGCCACATTTAGAGTGAAAGATTCAGGGGCTGGAGAGAGGGCTCAATGGTTAGGAGCACCTGCTGCTCTTCCAGAGGACCCGAGTTAGGTTCCCAGCCCCCATGTTGATGGGATTACCAATGCCTGGTACTCCAGATCCAGGGAATCTGATGCCTTCTTTTGGCCTCCTCCTGTTACACACACACACACACACACGTGCAGCAAACATTCATCATTCATGTGCGCACACATACAGATTAAAAGAACAAATTTTTTTTTAAATGAGCGAAGGACCACATTGATCATTTTAGGTAGACAACACGCTCATGTTTTATTTCTGTAGTTCTGATTACCCACAAACCCCCTTCCTTGACAAAGAGTATTCCTTGAGTACTTGACTGGTTCCTGCTAATGCAGACATCTTTACATTGGCAGCTAGGCAAACTGCCAATAAGTAAAGAATACTTGACTATTGGACTAGAATCGTTTTGAGCTCAGCCCATCCCTATATCCCAGGAGCACCCAGGCCCACAATGCATCCTTGTATTTTTTTTCTCTCCTCTCCCTTTGTCCCCTTTGCCCTCTTTACTTCCCCATCTCTTTTATTAGATACTGTATAATGTATCTGATCTTAAAGTCATTGTGTAGCTAAGAATGACTCCAACTTCTGATCAACCTGCCTCTGCCTCTCAAGTACCATGATTATAATCATGTACCACCATGCTGTTTTATTTGATGCTGGCGTCTGAACCCAGGGCTTCATGCATGCTAGATGAGCATGTTACCAAGTGAGCCACACCACCAACCTGGTGTATTATCTTTTTGTTTGGAGGCCCAAAGCCACTCTTGATTCTTTTCTATTTGTCTCTAGTTCAAACAGCCTTGCCTAGCAGACATGAAATGCCACTACAGTCAGCTGTCCTCTTGTTATGTGAGAGGGGGCAGGCTGTAGTGTCCCTCAGCTTCTGTCCTTTAGCATAAACAAGTCCATCTCTGAGGTTGCTGCCTCTCATCTCAGAGCTCAGCCGAGGACCCAAAGGAACAGCCTACTTCCCTCGTGTGCTGTTTGACTCCCTGAGAACTTGGAGTCACAGCTTCTCTTATTATGGTTTATCTGTACATTTGAGCCCTGATGCTTCCCCGATCCTAGAGAATTATCATTTCCTGCCTGCTGGAAGTATGTTTTATTTCATGGATAGATTCTCTTTTATGCTACTCCTGGAATTTAATCGGGTCATGAGAGAGGAGGGAAATGCATGTTCATTCAGTTATCTTGAACCAGAGCTCTGATACTAATTAAAAAAAAAGATTCATTCAAATAATTTTAATCTTTTGAATAGGTAGTATGTCCACACCATTCAAAATCCAAAGGCCTGTAGCAGTTCTGGGTGGAATGGGAAATGAGCACTCTATAGAGGAAGTGTGCTTATGTGCATGTCTGTGTATCTGTGTGTGTGTGTGTTTGCATTCATGTGTTCATGATCACAGGCTGGGCTGCAGTAATCCACTGAGTGGAATCAGGACAGGCTGTGGACCCCTCTGGAGAGTACTCAGCTCTGCTAGTGCCCAACTTCAGCCGCACAGCAAC
Organism: Microtus ochrogaster; assembly: GCF_000317375.1. Taxonomy (NCBI): domain Eukaryota; kingdom Metazoa; phylum Chordata; class Mammalia; order Rodentia; family Cricetidae; genus Microtus; species Microtus ochrogaster. Next base: position 8,854,098 of record NC_022017.1, read on the forward strand.
ACGTCTTACGTGCATTAACCCAGAAGGCATGCGTTTATGAACTAGGGTGTTCCTCTGGTTGAATAAAGAGAAGGTGCGTTGTCCTGGCAGTACTTTTGTAGCTAGTGTTCACAGAAATGCTTCCACAAATAACAAAATCCAAGGACACCTGGGTCCTTTATGTAATATTCACATATAACCTTACAACCCTTCCATATACTTCAAAACCTCTCTGAATTACTGTTCATTCGAAAAGCAAAGTAAATGTCGTAGTTAGAGTTCTTAATGCTGTGAAGAGACACCAAGACTACAGCGACTCTTATAAAAGAAAATATTTAATTGGGGACTGGCTTACAGTTCAGAAGTTCAGCCCTCATCATCATGGTGTGTGTGTGTGTGTGGGGGGGAAACCATGGCAGCATGCAGACAGACATGGTGCTGGAGAAGGAGCTGTGGGTTTTACACCAGGATCCCTAGGCAGCATTTCATTGGTCTCCTGATTTCATTTCCTTGGAGATATATCTAGAAGTTCAAAACTGAATCCTGTGACTGACCAATATTTAGTTTTTTAGGACTTTCTGCAGGATTTTTCATGCAGCTGTAGAAATCAGCAATCTGCCCAACAAGGAATAATAGTTCCATTTAAAAAATTATTTCTGTGCCTGAATGTGTTGTTTTTGTTTTGTTTTCCTTTTTCTGAAAACAGCTTCTTTAGCCCCATAAGCCAGCATTTCCTTGTGGACTTGGTTTGAATGTCTCTGATCACCAATGACACATGCATTTTCAAATAGTTGTTGGCTATTGGTATTTCTTCCTTTGGGAAGTGTTTGCAGAGATTGTTAGCCCATCTTTAAAGTGAATCTCCTGTTACTGTTGAATGCTGCTGACGTTCAGTCTGTCAGGCAAGTAGCCGGCAGGCATTTTCTTCACTCTGTAGACCATCTTCTAAAGAGGATGTGATTCCAATTGTCAACCTTGCCCGTATATTTTCTGTTTTGCAGTTCTATCCAGAGAATAGATTGTCTGTGCCAATGTTTTGGAGTGTTCCCCTACATTATTTCTAGTAGTTTCTGAATGCCAGAATTTTGATACTCTTTGAGTTATTTATTTATTTTTTCTTCTTGCAGTGCTGGGGGTTCAAGTGAGCATCTCATGTACACCAGGCAAGTCCTCTACCACTGAACCACATTGCCAGTACCATTGATTGATTTTCCCATCGAACAAGAGATTGTGGTGATGTTTCAATCTTTTCCAGTTGTGCTTTTTTGAGCTTTGATGGATTCCTTTGGTTTTACTCCTGGGCATCCTACCTCTCCCCCTTCCCCCCATATGTGTATCTGTCTATAATCTGTGGAATGCCATGATGCCAGGTCCTGTGATGTTCCCAGATCTGTTCTATTTCTATGGGTTTAAATCATTCTTATAGTCCTGTGAAGATTGTCATTGTTATTTTGATGGGACTTGAATGCGTTTGATGTGATTGTTTTGAGCAAAACAGGTATCTGATTTTAGAATTATTATTTTTATTTATGTATGTGTGAGAATACACATGGATGTCAGAGGAGTTGGATTCCCTGGAATTAAGTTATAAGCACCTGTGAGCTGCCATGTGGGTGTTGGGATTCAAACTGATGTTCTTACAAGAGCAGTATATGCTCTTAACAACTGAGACATCTCTCCATCCACAATATGGGTATCTTATCAATACTCTGTTTTGGGTTTGTTGTTTTTTTTTTATTTTGTTTTGTTTTTCTAACAATTCAAGAACATGGCTGAAGCATGAGTTATAGGTTTTAATAATAAAAGCCCAGAGTCAGATCTAGAGGAAAGTGCTGAGAGGTCAGGGAGCCAAGGAGCCAACCACTGCAACCTTACCTCTCAACTTCCCAGCCAAAAAGAGACTGAGTTCCTGTTTCTTCCCATCTTATCACTTCCTCTCCCCACCCAGCCATATCACTTCCTGCCTTTCTGTACAGACCTCTAGACCTCTATGGTTAGCTAGCGGCTAGCTCCACCCTCTGATCTTCAGGCAAACTTTATTTGTACGAACAAAATATCTCCACATGGGTGATCTTTCCATTTTTTTTTCTGTCTTGTTCCATTTCTCACATCAAAGTTTTGTACTTTTATGGCAGAAGTCTTCCATCTTCCACTTTCTTGGCTAAGTTTAATCCTGATTTTTCCCAAGATAACGCCTCAGGAATAAGACAGAGGGAGAGAGGAAGATATAGTCCTCTGGCCTTCGTTATGTGCACGCATAGGTGAGTGTGTCTACACACACACACACACCACCACAACCACCACCACCACCACACCACTGCTACCATTGTTGCTGCCACAGCCACCGCAGCCACCATCACCACCACCGTCACCAAAGAATGGAGGTATTTGAGCAGTTAAGGTAGAAGATATGTAGATAGCTTAGATTTGGGGGTTCTTATGGTGTGTCTACTCCTACAGAAGGATGGTGGCCCTTACTGAGCAATGAGACTTCCTTGGATTTTCTTGATTCTAGTTTTGCTACTTCAAAGGCCTCTGGCACTAACATCAGCAGTGGTAAGGGTCCTGAAACGTGGTCCTCCAACTGGGCAGCAGGAAGAGCCCAAATCCTCTATGTGGAAGAGTGGTAGCAGGAACCACAATACCCTCCTGTGAGCCTCCTAATCATCCATGAAAGCAGCATAAGACCAGACAACTGAGACAGAGGGAGAAGTAGCCCAGAGTGGAGCATCATCTCTGTTGCTTTGGTGGTAGCATCCACCCAAGTAGGAGCCTGGCCAGAGCCAGGGAAGGTTGTACTTACTCCTTAACCCCGGTGGGCATAGCCAAAAGTTGGGCTATAGCTAGAGTCATAATTTCTCCAGGCTCACAAGAGAACAGGGTTATGGCAGGAACTGCAGGGTTTTGCCTCTATCCTACCATTAGCAGAGCCGTGCTCATGGGACAGCAGGAAGAGAGGGTAAGAACTGCGTGCTTGCCTTCAGGCCTTGGCTGACAGGAGTCCACTTGCTCCCTCAAGTCCTGGTCATTAGGTTTGACATTCTCCAATTCTCTGTGCAGCAGTTTTCATCCTGTGTAGGACAGCCAGGGGGCTAAAGTGGAAGCAGTCGTCCTGGGCTAGGTTGAGCTCGTGAGGCTCCGCAGTGGACAACCTGGGTTCTCAGAGGTCGGGATATATGGCTTTTGTGACTCACAGAGTCATCTAAAGTTAGACAATACTCTCTTTCTCAAGACGGCTCTGGCTGCAGCACTGGGGATTGACGGGAGCAAACGTGTGATACATTTCCAAAGCAGAGCTCCTGTGGATATTTCAAGGTGCTCATCTGCGTGGGCTGCGGACCTGTGAGGATCATAAAGCCCTCCTGCATCTGCAGCTGCAGCATCTACACTGATGGAATTTGTGAGGACTCTCTTTCCTTCTTACCATTGCAGAAGAGGTACTGCCTGACCACTGGCTACTGAGTTGGAGCGGAAGAGCTGGGGTAATTAGTTTCCGTTTCTGTAATTTTTCACAGGGTCTCTAAATCTTACAAGTTTCGGCTCTCTGCCTTCTGACTCTGGTGTTTGCACATGTCACCGCCATGAGATGTGCTCATACACCCGCTACTGTGGTTCTGCTTTACAGGAAGGAGCTGTATTCACCACCCTGAAACTCTCCAGCAAATCTGCCTGGTTTTGCTAGTGGCTCTGAGTCTTGAAATGCAGTTAAAGGCTCTCTGGTCAGTAGCCACAAAAATGGTCACGTGTTTTCTTTGGATTCCCTTAGTCTGTTACTTTCTACATTATGTCCTCACTGCATTGAACTTGGCTTTGTGTTAAGCACGAGATATCAATTTAATGATATATATTTTTCTAAATGGGCACTCATTCATTTGTCCTGATGATGCGTGCACACTCTGAAAGACCTGAATAAATCCAGACCCGGC
>NC_022017.1:8858882-8873742 GCF_000317375.1 Microtus ochrogaster
TGTAGACCAGGCTGGTCTCGAACTCACAGAGATCCACCTGCCTCTGCCTCCCGAGTGCTGGGATTAAAGGCGTGCGCCACCACCGCCCGGCTCCACATCCCATTTCTAACAGAGACCTGGATTTCACACTATTCCTCTCCCCATGGTTTCACATTCTCCCTTCAGCTATCACAGAGAAACCTTGGCCAAGGTAGGAGCAGGCAGGAAGTCCTTTTTGCGTCAGACTCAGGATGGACAGGCGCTCTGATCTGTTTGTCAGGTGTGCCTTTGGTTCTGATTTTTTTTCTTGGCAAGGTGTGCATGGTTATTTCCACATGCACACACCTCCCCATCAAAGGGTGTATTGTCCTGCTGGACAAATGGAGCTATGTGTTTATTCAGCCTCCATTTGCTCCGCATAGTTTCCAGTGGGTTGAATCGCTTCTGGGGACCTCGGTGCCATGGCTGGAGATAAGGTCAATGGAATCTTCCTCACTTGGAATAGTTGGGGGTGGGGGCGTGGGAGAGAGAGAGCACTTCCTGGAACCATCTTTAAAACCATATACTTCTTTCTACACAGAATATCCCCCCCACCCCGTCTTTATTTAGGAAACGGATCTGTTGGAGCTATAAGAACATGGGCTCCATCTGAGACAGTTTATGGTGCCCCCAAATCCTAGCTGCATTAGTTACTTTCCTGCTGTGACAAAATACCAGGTCCCAAAGCAGTTTAAGATCCCAGAATTCATAAGCACAAAGAAGACATGACAGCAGGTGGTCAGAGCAGGAAGCTGGCTAATTCACATTGGAAGCTGAGAGAGTCTACTAGGAGTGACTTAAAGCTATAACCTCTCAAAAAGTGCGTCTGGGATGTCTTCTTCTAGCAAGGCCCCACCTAAACAGTCCCACACTGCCAGCAGTGCCTGAGCCTATGGGGGACCTTTCCTATTCAAACCAGTGTGTGAACCCCTTAGGGGAGGCTAGCTTTTGTTCCAGCATCCTAATTAGCATAGCTCTTTCAAATAGTACAAAAAGCACTTATTTCTGCAACCTTTCTGCCTTTGGCTGAGCCCGTGCTCAGGATTAGTGGAGGTTTTAGGAGCTGGGAGCAGATGTTGCACAGGACATTTACATTTTCGTGTCTATAAATTTAGGAACTTAAAACATCCTGTGTGCTTTGAGAAGTAGATGTGGCCTGCTACGTTCTGGGACAGACGATTACAAACTGTTTAAACTGCGCTTTAGCCTAATACAAGCTATATTTTCCCTCTACATTGGCAAAATTTCTCCTCCACAGACAAAAACTCTAGCCACGGATGTAAAGTAACGCACACAAAAAATGTAGGAGCGAGCCTCTTCTGGCTTTATGAAATTTAAACCTGCAGTTTGATACCACATCAAACAAATGTACATGCTTTTACCCATGGTTCCTAAATTGTTCCCTCAGGCAAGATGTAGCTTCATAGAAACCATGGATGGGCTTCATGAAACCTCTGGAGAGATGAATGTTGTGTGGGTTTCCCAAGCATGGCACATCTGCATAGGACTTGGAAGCTCCAGTGCCTATAATACATACCTTACCCTATGCCTCTTTATCTACTCTTACAATAGTGCTTATAATAACCAGTAAGCATGAGCACGTCCCTAGGTTCTGTGAGCCTCTTGGACAGGCCAATAGGATCTGCAGGGAGAGTTATGGAAATCCTGATCTGTAGCAGGTCAAACGACCTACATCTTAGGACTGGCATGCACAGGTGGGTGTGACAGCCTAGGTACAATGTGTTAAACCTGCTGTGCCTGATACACCACCAGGTAGGCAGTGTCAGGATTGGAGTGTGTTGGTGATAGTTGGTGGCTGTTACAAATTTTTCTCTTTCTTTTTTTTTTTTTCTCTTGATTTTCAAGAAAGGGTCCCTCTGTGTAACCCCGGCTGTCCTGTAACTCACTTTGTAGATCAGGATGGTCTCAAACACACAGCCATCCACTTGCCTCTGTCTCTCAAGAGCTGGGATTAAAGGTGTGCACCACCAATGCCCAGCTACCTGCAAATTTTCTTACTTGGCTTGGTGTGTGAAGAACAAGAAGCCTCATCTATCAGGTGTCTGACGTTATCCGTGTTGTGAGTGCATAGGAAGGATTAAATTTGGGGTTGTTTTTCCTTTGTATACTTCAGAAAATCATACTATAATTTATAGCTATATTGAAAAAGAAGGTGTAAGAAAGCCAACAGGGCCTGAATTTCGCTTAGGTCTCCGGACAGAAGAAGGTGCTGGGGTAATGTAAACTGCACTGGGTCTGAGAAGCGAAAGTAGAGGCAGCATTTATTCCTTCTCCCAATGCCTTCTTTTCCTAAGTTTACAAGTCATGACTAGTGTCCCTCACGCTGAATTATAACTGAACTGTTAATATTGACATCTACATATTATGGGGGCCAGCCAGGAAAGCTAAGTCTAGGCAGGTCATCCAAGAAAGTTCTTTTCTTTCAACCATTATCACTTGGGACTCTGGTCATCAATAAATTTAAATAGAGTCTGGAGTCTCAATAGTTTACCCTGAGACAATGCCTGGCAGGCTGAGATTACCCGACCCCCACCCAAGAACAGACCATTCAAGGGAAATTCCTGGCATTCCAAGCACTGTAAGTAGAAAACTGCCAACATTTCACCAGGACACCCCTAGACAAATGTCAGCCAATCAGGGGTCCTGGACCTCAGAGACCCCTCACCCCCACCTTTACTACTATAAAAACCCAATTCTATTTGAGCTCGGGGCTCTCCGGAATTCCAATATGTTGGACATTCAGAGAGACCCAGTTTGCCAACTTGATTAAAATAAAGGCTCTTTGCTTTTACATATGGGACTTGGTCTCCTTTGTTGGCTTTTATGGGGACCCATGGATTTGGGCATAACACATATTTGAACATCTCCATGCTCAAAGAAGGCATCTTTGGGTAAACTGTTATACCCAGATCCGCGAAGTCCCCCCCAAACCAACAAGGAGACCGAGTCCTGTATGTAAAAGCACAAAGAGCCTTTATTTTATACAAGTTTGGAAACTCGGTCTCTCTGCATGTCCAACGTATTGGAATAAACGGAGAACCCTGAACTCAGAGTTGGGTTTTTATAGTAGTAAAGGTGGGGATGAGGGGTTTCTAAGGTTCAGGACCCCTGATTGGCTGACATTTGTCTAGGGGTGTCCTGTTGGGTGTGTACTGGCAGGTGATCCTATCTACAGCAATTGGAATGTTAGTCATTTCCTTTAGACAATCTGTTCTTGGGTGGTGCTCAGGTAATCTCAGTTTGTGGTTCTTCCTGCAACCAGGTATTGCTTCAAGGTAAACTACTGAGACCCAGGCCTCTATTAAACTTATCGATGGCTGAGTTCTACTCTGGAAGGTGATAATGGTTGGAAGTAAAGAACTTCCTTTGGGTGGTCTGTTTCTATTTATTTAGCCTATCATGGTTGGCTCCTACTTAAATGAGAGCCTCAAGAGAGGCTTCCCTTCTTTCTGAGTTACCAACAAGGGACTCTCAATACAAATTTGTTGTTTGGATCATGGTTGTACACCGTGCTTGTAAGCACAGCGGCTCTGAGGCAGACCTCTGTGAGTTCAAGGCCAGCCTGGTGCTCCCAGCAGTCATTACAGACCAAGAACCTGCCTCAAAAGTAAAAAAGTTTGTTGCTGTTTTGTGATCATTTTTTCTCTCTGTGCTTATGATTGGATGGCGGACTGTGCCATTACCAGTCGCACTTTCCCCTGTAGCTACATCCTGTGCCTTGATAAAGGCTTTTGTCTTTCACTGTTTGCTCTTACTGAAGTAATGTATGTACATGATTCTATCAGCTGTGGCTGCATGATGACCTTCCAGTTTTCAGAAACAAAAACTCTCTTTTCTCTAAAATTATTGACATACCAGTTTCTAGATATTCATGGGAAACATCAACTAATTTCCTTGTTAGATTCTATGCTGGGCCTTGCTCTCAACCAGTGATTTACCTCTCCAGCCTGTGTCCCTGAATCTTATAAAGTGCTGCGAGCAGCATTGTGCATCCATAAGTTACAAGCTTTAAAATCAACTGTGTATAGTTTTTAATAAAGCTTATTTTTCCTAGAAGTGTAATAATATTATTTTTGGTATATATATATATACATATATATATATATATCCAATATTATTTTAAGGCATATATATACATATATATTGCATGCACATATACCTTAAAATAACATATGACATAAAATAATATGAGGTATATATATATATCAAACTTGACACATTTGTAGAATATGTCCTAAAAATAAAGCTGGTTTTACTTTCAGGATGTTATTCAGTTGAGAATCATCTTAGGGGTAGAATTCTCCTTTTGATAAAGTCTCATGCTTTATTAAATGACAAATGATACTTCCTTTTTGCCCAGTTTTAGAACGCCTGTAACTATCCTCCCATCGTGCATTTTGTTAAAATCCTAATGAGAATATATAGGGGTTTATTTGTTTGAGCCACTGACCAACTATTTACTGTTGAACTGTAGGTCATTCAGTTATTCTAGAATGAATCAGGTACATTCATTTGTGTGGAACAGTTAGGCTACAGTCAAACATGCAATTAAATAATTGCAATGATGACTGATTTGTTCTGTATGGATATGCAAGCAACTTTAGTGGGAGGAAAGGAACAGAAAACACTTCCAAAACCTTACCTTGTAAATGTACAAACAATAGGTGTGTCCTCAGACTGGCTGACTCTGAAGGGCTGTCAAGTCTGTTTAGAACAGCCCCTGGATTCACTAGGAAAATCACTTACATTTCCATGGGAAGGGTGAGCTGATAACTGCGGGAAAAACTAATGGAGGGGCTGGAGAGATGGCTCAGTGGCTAAGAGCACCGCCTGCTCTTCCAAAAGTCCTGAGTTCAATTCCCAGCAACCACATGGTGGCTCACAACCATCTGGAATGAGATCTGTGCTCTCTTCTGGCCTGCAGGCAGAGTACTGAGAATACTGTATACATAATAAATAAATAAATCTTTTTTTTAAAAAAAGAAAAACTAATGGAGACATGAGGTTAAGGAAATGGACACAGACCAGTGGCTCTCAACCTTTCTAGCACTACAACCCCCTTAACACAATTCTTCATGCTGTGGTGACTCCTACTCATAAGACTATCTTGTTGCTACTTCATAACTGTAATTTTGCCACTGTGATCAATCATGATGTAAATATCTGCTATGCAAGGTATCTGCTATGTGACCCCCAAAGGGGTCGAGACCCACAGGCTGAGAACTGATAATGTAGATGCTCAACATAGAAAAGTTTTAATTTGGATTTGAAATGAATTTTAATTATAATAACAAAGATCTGTGGTGTGCACAAACGATCATGTCGGATCATGGTTTGCAGCACTGTTCAAGGGGTAAAGTTGTTGGCATCTCAAAGTTGATATGAAGAAGAAGAAAAAAAGCTCAATTATTGTCTGATTTATGGTTCGGACTCACTCTACGTGATGGCGAGATAGGCCATATAAGGTGAGTGTAAAAGGATAAATTCAGCGCAGGATATAAATAGTGTGTAGAAGCTGATCAGAGGGACTCCACACAAGGATAGGATATTTACGGGCACTTGGAGGTGAGAAAAGGGACATGGGCCAGTGACAGAGACAAGACAAGGACATCACGGAAGGAATAAATGAGGATGTTCTGAGAGGGTGTGGACTAGGAAACGGAGGAGTCCCACGTATAGCACGAATAATAAAAACCCAGAGACAGATATTGGGATTCAAGCTGAAGATCAGAAAAGCAAAGCAGCCAAGTCACTAGAGAGATCTTACCTCTACCAAGGCTCAGACAAACAAAGAGGTGATCCTGTCCTCCAAGTGACTGTAGATTGCAAGCTCTCCACCAACCTCTGACTCCACACCCCACTGAGTTCCTGTCTCTTCCCTTTATATTCCTCTCTCAGCCCAGCCATATTGTTCTTGTGATGTGGGAGTCCCCTCTGTGTGCTGTCATTACCGTTAACGAACCTACCTTGGCCTGTTGTTAGAGCAGAATTTAGGTAGGCAGGGAAGTCAGAACTGAATGCTGGGAGGAAGAAGGGCGGAGTCAGAGAAGCCATGGATCTTCCACCTGAGATGGATGCCGGTTAGAATCTTGTTGGTAAACCACAGCCATGTGTCAATACACAGATTAATGGAGGTGAGTTGAACTGGGATGTAGGAGTTAGCTGGTGGGAAGTTGGAGCTAATGGGCCAAGCAGTGGTTTGATTAATACAATTTCTGCGTGATTATTTCACTGCTAAGCTAGCTGGGCGGCTGGGACAAACAAGCGGCTCCCTACCTACTACACTCTTGTCTCCACCTCCATAGTGCTGGAATTAAAGATGTGTGATTCCCAAGTGCTGAGATCACCTTTTTGTTAACCGTTTCTCTTTTAGACAGATTGAACCTCGGGTAACCCAGGGTGGCCTTGAACTAACAGAAATCCGTCTGCCTCTGTCTCCCAAGTCCTGGAATTAAAGGTGTGTCCCACTGCTCCCTGGCCTGTTTGGCTGACTAGTATGGCTGTTTTGCCCTCTGATCTTCAGGCAGGCTTTATTTATTAAAACACAAAGTATACCACTGTACCCACCTGGCACTTTGTAGGCCACAGTGAGTTGATATGAATGAGATGATGCAATCTTGAGCCTATCTTTTCCTTCCAAACAACATATGTTGTGTGTTGTGTATGTGGAAGAATGTTTTAGTCGCTTACATTCCAACCCCAGGTTTACAACAGTAACCCCATTTGTTTCATTCAAATAAGCAGACTGCGAGAGCCTTAAGTAGGCAAACTCCAACTATGGGCAGACTCAGGACCTCGTTAAGTCTGACAAACTTTGTATTTGTTTACAGAGTGAATAGGGAGCGTGACTAGTAGTCATGGAGCTGCTGACCAAAGACTCATCTGTTAACTGCATCCATAATTCTAAAGCATCTACCAAGTGGGGACAAAATAGCATCCCTTAAAGGCAGACTTTGGTCCTTGAGGAGCAAGGAGGCCTCAGATACGAACACTGTGGTACCCATAGTTTAGCTCTCCCTGGCAAAGAGGTACGCTTATTTCTTACTGTTTTATTTTTTCACTGGTGAGAATTTAAATTAAAATCTAAAATTCTCCTTTCAAGTTAATAATGGGAAAAAAAATTAAAACTGAGAATCATTATTCTAGAAACATTAAAATTACTTTGTAATGGGAGATTAAAAGATAAAGCACTGTATGTTTTTCATGAGGAAGCTGGATTTGTGTGCATGCATGCTTGTGTACGTGTGTGTGTGTGTGTTATATACAAGCAGAGGGGGCTATTTGGAGGAAGAAGACCAATAAAAAAGAACCGGAAGGATGGGGGAGAGTACAGGCAGGCAAATATTATCAGAGTACAACTATTTATGCATACACATATATGCAGTTGTCATAATGAAATCCCTTATTTTTCATGTAACTAAAAACATGAATAAAAATAACGCAGAGAAACTGTTTTTAGTTCTTTTCCTGATGGTGTCTGTGCTATTTAATTTTTAACAACTTGGCACAAACTAGAGTCATCTAGGAAGAGAGGCCCTCAATCGAGGGATTGACTCAGTCTGGTTGGCCTGTGGACATGTCTGTGGGCATTTTCTTGATTGTTAATTAGAGGATCTAGCCCACTGTGAGTGGTATCATCCCTAAGCAAGTGGACTGGGCTGTATAAGAAAGGTAGCTATGGTAGTCTGAATGTAATTGGCCCTTATAAACACATAGGGAGTATTACAAAGCGCTTTGAGTTTGAGGTCAGCCTAGTCTACAAGAGCTAGTTCAGGACAATTTAGGCTGCTACACAGAGAAACCCTGTCTCAAAAACCAAACCAAACCAAAACAAAACAAAACAAAAACCCAACAAAGTGTAGACAGTACTCCCTGGCAGAGTTCATGGAATATTTCTGCTGTAGCTTTCATGGTAAAGCACAGGTCTTGCTCCCCACTTACCCAGAGATTTCCGCCAAATCGAGTAGGGTTTATATGCCACGAAACCAAGAGTACCGATAGACTTACATTTGACCACACCTTGCAGCTCGCAGTGTCTTGATATATTTACAAATCTCAATTCTTAGTATGTTTGTACTGGCTGGCTTGTGTGTCAACTTGACACCAGCTAGAGTCATCAAAGAGGAAGGAGCCTCAGTTCAGGACATACCCCAATGAGAACCAGCTGTAAGGCATTTTCTTATTTAATAATCAATGAGGGTGGGCCCAGTCCATTGTGGGTGGTGCCATCCCTGGGCTGGTGGTCCTGGGTTCTGTAAGAAAGCAGGCAGAGCAAGCCAGGGGAAGCAATTCAGCAAGCAGCTCCCTCCATGCCTCGGCATCAGCTCCTGCCTCCGGGATCCTGCCCTGTTTGAGTTCCTGTCCTGACTTCCTTCAGTGATGAACAGCAATGCTGACATGTAAGTCAAATAAACCTTTTCCTCCCAACTTGCCTTTTGGTCATGGGATTTTGTCACAGCAAAAGAAACCCTAACTAAGATAATATTAATAGTTAATAATTAATTGAGCTGGGTAGTGGCATGCACCTTTAATCCCAGCTCTCAGGAGGCAGAGGCAGGCAGATCTCTGTGAGTTGTAGGCTGGCCTGGTCTACAAGAGCTAGTTCCAGGACAGGCTCCAAAGCTACAGAGAAACCCTGTCTCTACCCCCCAAAATTAAAAATTAATTAATAATTAGTACTAATTTTAATAATTAATAAAAAACAGTTCCTTCTTTGAGATTAGAAATATAAAGCTCACAAGGTTAATTGACTAGCCCTAAGTTGACAAATGGGGAGACTGACATCTGTGTGCCTGTCACGTGTTGAGCCTAGATGCACTCACAGACAGTTTCTTATTTAAATATCACAGTATAATGCTCACCGTTGCTCCTCACATTAGTCAATAGAGGGGTTGATCCAGGTTTTCTGTGGAAAAGCATATTCTCACTTTATATCCCCGGTGGATCTGCCTTCCCTTTTGGCTCCCTTTTCATCATTTTCCTACCAGCTGTGTGTTCTGCTTGTATCTCAAAGATATTTGTTGAATAAACTCATGTATAAAGCCTCCCGTTATGCTTTGCACACAGAACGGTATCGTGCAGAGTTAGTTCTGACAGCTTCGCTCCAGAGCACCGGTCAGTGAGAAGTTCTGTTTCTAGGGCACAGCTCTAGATGACTCTCTGCTTTTCAGCGCTGTAGTCCAGAGATGTGAGTACCTGGAGACTGGCGTGTGCTTCCTTGCCTGAGTTCATCTTTCTGGGTTGGATCCCTGTCAGTCTACACCAGGTTTCCTCAGGCTTCTTCGTCTTGTCTCCCGACCCATCTTGTCTTTTTGATCTATTTTAGAAGGGATCTGAGAGAACTTTGTGTTAAAGAAGGCGGGGTGAGCGTGCAGCTATTATAAAGGCCCTTGTGCAAAGATGCTTTTTTAAAAAAGAAAGAAATTGGGAGGTGGAGATGGCTTAGTGGTTAAGAACACAGGCTTCTCTTCCGGAGGACCTGGGTCCAATTCCCACATGGAAGCTCACAACTGTCTGCAACTCCAATTCCTGAGGATCTGACACCCTAACACAGACATACATGCAGGTAAAACACCAAAACACATAAGATAAATATATGAAAATAGAAATTGTTTTATTTTATACTATGTGTGTGTATCTGTGTATAGATATGTGTACGGAGATAGTTGGAAGTCAGAACAGGGCATCAGAACTGGGTTTGTGGGCAATTGTGAATCACTGGATGTGGGTGCTAGGAACCAACTTGGGTCTTCTGTAAGAGCATGAAGGGTTCTAACTGCTGAGTCCTCTCTCTAGCCTCTAACACAAACACTCTTGAACAGTATCTACTGTCTCCATTTCCTGGCAGTACAGATACACCAACTGGCCTTCAGGTCTGTACTCTGGTTGGCTTCCTGAGCACCGAGCTGGGCAGGTAGGCTTTTAGCCACTGCCATTCCTACATTGCCTCTCCCAGGAGGTCCTAGGCCTCCAGGCAAAGAAGCAGCCATAGTGAAGGCTAGAGAACTAAGCTCCAAAGAATTGACCTTGGTTTTAAGACTAAACTTTAAGATGTAAACCTGGAGTCTGTCTAAGCTGCTGGTTCAGGATGGCTCCAAAGTGTGACGTAAGTGCATCTCCGTCCTTTGGCATCTCACCTGCAGCCGGGATGCCGAGAACGTCTTCTCAACATCTGGTTGAGATAGGCTCTTCTACTTCATAAGAGTGCGGCAGGAACCAATGGGGAGAGGATCCCTGAGCAGGATTTGAGAGTGTCAGTCTTCACTTGTGTGCCATCGTGTTCCCTTTCAGTCGCTCAGCGTGCCTGCTCGGGCAGGAGCCAGGCCTTCAGTTGCTGTTGGTAGAGCAGAAGCTTGAGGTGTGGGATGGAACATGGGATTTGGAAAAGATCTGGGGGCAGGGGAATCTGCATTAAAATGAAGTCTTTTTTTTTTTAAATTTATTTATTTATTATGTATACAATATTCTGTCTGTGTGTATGTCTGCAGGCCAGAAGAGGGCACCAGACCTCATTACAGGTGGTTGTGAGCCACCATGTGGTTGCCGGGAATTGAACTCAGGACCTTTGGAACAGCAGGCAATGCTCTTAACCACTGAGCCATCTCTCCAGCCCCTAAAATGAAGTCTTTAGGTAAAAATATGTATTTTTATATAAACAGGAAAATCTAGCAAGTGATTTTTTTTTTAAACTTTCTAAACAGCACTATAACTTGGGATTTAGACTTTGCAAATATAGGGCAACATCACACACATTCACACCACAGAAATAAAATTATACATGAATAATATTATTTTTCACAGAATTATTCTCTCAGCTCCAAAACTCCCTTTTCACAACATCACTAAACATGCAAGTGGGAATTGTTTTTTGATCAGTATAAGGAAGAGGGCCAGCTTAAAAACCCTATATTTGGATCTTGATTTATGTAACTTAAGAGACTGAAGTTTTTTTCTCCAAGTTAGAACTCATCACAGATTTGGCATGACTAACTTAAGAAGTATCCTAAATCCAGCTCTTTTCAGCTACTCTGGAGATGTTGCCATCTGTCCGTAACCTGACATCTATGTGTATGATTAGGTGTTTAGTTGGGAAATGAAGTACTCTACTGGCATGTCCCTAGCAAGGTGAGGTTTAATTAGAACAGAGCTCAGAATTGAGTTCCTCTAGACACATGGATTGAACCAGATGTCCAGGGGAACGTATAAGAATGTCTATACACACTGTCAAATAAACCTCTATGCATATATAGTGACTTTTTATTCTTTTATTAAACAATAAATCCTGGGAGTCAGAAATTAGGGAATAAACCTGAAAGATTCACGGAGCAACAGAGAAAGAGTCACCTCACCTTCTTCTCCACTTTCCCCTAAAAGTTTCTCCCCTCTATCTCTTTTGGCCCCACCTTACTCCTCCTGTGTGCCCCTCTGTCTTCCTCTGAGTCCTCCAGAAAACTCTATGGTCCAGTCCTGCCAGCTGAATGTGGACTTCATCCTCTACACCGAGGTCTGACTCCATTGGCTGTCTCGGAGCAACAACACAAACAAATCTCCCGCAACGGATGTATACCACCATTGTTCATTAGGTGCCAGCCAATGGTTCTTAACCCGGGGGTCGCGGCCCCTTTGAGGGGTTGACGGACCTTTCACAGGGGCCGCCCAAGACCATCTGCATGTCAGGTTTTCACGTTTTGATTTATAGCAAAATTACAGTTATGAGGTAGCAATGAAAATAATTTTTATGACTGGGGTCACCACACCATGAGGAACTGTATTAAAGGGTCGCAGCATCAGGAAGGTTGAGAACCATTGAGTTAGTGATATTAGGCTTTGTGAGTGTAGTTCATTTTCCCCCAATACCTGATAGAAAATCTGCAATTTTCACAGTGGGTGGCTTATTTTGTTTTGGATTCATTGATCTTTCTTTTTTCCTTCCTTGCTTCCTTCCTTCCTTTCTTTCTTCTCTTCTTTTTTTTATTTTTATTTTTTCTTAACACATTAAGAGAAATGTATTTCCTGGTATCATTTTCATACAGGTATTAATACATTTTGTTCTTATTTGCCCTTACCCCTCCATTTCCCATTTTGTTCATTCTTGTCCCACACAGGGTCCCTCGGTGTGCCTGGTTCATGTCTATTCCATACCCATTTGTTCCCCCCTTTAGACCTCTTCCTCCCTGTTCATACTCTACTACTTTCATGACATCCCTCTCCCTTAGTTCTCCATTCTGCATATGACAGAAAATGGGCACCACTTGTTCCTGAGCCTGTCTTATTTTGTCTAGCGTACTAATCCTTAGTTCTATCCATTTCCTTGCAAATGGCACAATTTTATTTTTATCTGTAGAAGTCAAATGAAATCTTCCCTGCACGGGCACCACGTTTTCTTTACCCATCTGCAGATGGATGTGGAAGCCTCTCTCTTCCTTGGCTGTTGTGAGCGCTGCAGCGGTCAGCATGGCTGGACGAGCGTCTCTGTGGAGGCTGGCTTAGAGCCCTGGGCGGATTATGCTAGGAGTGGTACAGTTAGGGCAGAGAGTGGCTGTGCTTGTAGTTTTGAGACACCTTCAGACATAGTTCCATAGTGACTACACCGGTTTATACTCCCACCCTCGTTTGGAATTCTTTTGAGAATTTTCTCTTCATTTCATTAACCCATTTATCAATCAGAATATTTGGATTTTTGGTTTTCAGTTTTTGTAGATTTGAAAAAAATACATTCTAGATATTAATCCCCTGTCTGCTGTATAGTTGTCAGGGGCTTTCTCATGCATTCCTTAGGCTGGTTTCTCATTCCGTTGCTATGCAGATGGTGTTTCTAATATATAATATAATGTGATTTATTGAATTTGAATTCCATTATTGGTAAAAAGTTCAAGCATATATATATATACCACTTTCTTCAGAAATAATGCATAGTTGAAAAAGAAATGCTTAAAATACTTTAGCTATTAACAATTCTTATAGGACTTTTTTAAGTACTTTGGGTTGAGCCAAGATAAAACTTTGCTGTGCCAATTTGAGCTTCCTGGTCAGACATAAAGCAATGTCCAGGGTACATATTTGTTATATTAATATAAGATTTAACGTTGCTGAAAACTACTTTTAAAATTATTTTATGCATCAGCTTCTACTGAACAAATTGGCTCTTCTGCCAGCCCCAGTCTGCATGGTCATCCTGAACCACGTGCTTTCATTGCTGTAACTCTCTTTTCCTTTTGTTGAGAATATTTTTTTCTCGCATATTATGTTCTGATTATGGTTTCCCCTCTTTCTACTTCTCCCCACTCCTCCTTACCTCCCCTCCTATCCAGATCCACCCCTTTTCAGTCTCTCATAGGAAAACAAATAGGCTTCTCAGGGATAATAATAAAATATAACAAAATAAGATATAAGGTAAAACAAAAACTAACACGTCAGAGTTATACAAGACAAAAACAGAAGGAAAAGAACCCAAGAGAAGGCACAAGAATCAGAGACCCATTAGCTCTGACACACAGGAATTTCATAAAAACACTAACCTGAAGCCATATGTATGCAGAGGACCTGGTGCACACCTGGGCAGGCCCTGTGTGTGCCGCTTCAGTCCCTGTCAAATACCCTTGGATCATGTGATTTAGAGGACCTTGTTTCCTTGGTGTCCTTCAGGCCCTCTGGCTCTTACACTCCTCTGCCTCCTTTTTTTCTGGGTTTCCTGAGCCCTGAGGAGAAGGTTTTAATGGACACATCCCATTCAGGGCTGAGTCTTCCACTATCTCCCACTCTGCGTATTGCCTGGTTTCAGGTTTCTGTATTTTTTCCCATCTTCTGCACGAGGAATCTTCTCTGATGAAGGCTGAGCAAGACAGTGATCTATGAGTACAGCAGAATATTGTTAGATGTCATTTTATTGCTACTTTCTTTTTTTTTTTTTTTAAATAACAGCAGTATTTGGTTTTACCCTAGGTCCCTGGACTATTTAATAATCAGGTTCTTAGTCACTCAAGCAGGGTATATGGGCTTCATCTTGTGGAGTGGCCCTTAAGTCAAATCAGATGTTCTTTATTTTCTACCACAAGCTCTGTGCCATCATCGGGCTAGCTTATCTTGTAGCAAGGATATCATTGCTATCAAAGGGTTTGTGACTGGTTTGACATTTGCATTTCTCTTTTGGTAGCATGCAGAGTTCTTATACCAAAGACACTAAATACTTAGGAGTGAGGTCTCTATGGAAGCTGCAGCTCAACTTCTTCAGTGAGTTGTGTAGGTGTTATCTTTAGCAGTGGGACTTACTGTCAGTTTGTGGAGAGCATCCTGTAGAACTGGCAACAGCCTGGATTGTTTGGGGACTCCCATGGGACTGACCACTTTAACCAACAACTCTCTTAGAGATAACCCAGTCCCAGTACTGAGATACTGTACTCCCAGTACTGAGATACTGTACTCCCAGTACTGGTGACAAGAGATGGCTAGATTAGACTTCTCTCTCCATTATTTTTCAGTTTCATTTAGATTGGCTATATATACATTTTGTTCTTATTTGCCCTTACCCCTCCATTTCCCATTTTGTTCATTCTTGTCCCACATAGGGTCCCTCGGTCTGTATAGACAGATAGGAAGTGCTATGGCTAGGTGGAGAGAGGAATATAAGGTGGGAGATCAGCCTTTTTCGGCTGAGTTAGCAAGTTAAGAGTTGCGTGTGAGCCGGGCGGTGGTGGCGCACGCCTGTAATCCCAGCACTCGGGAGGCAGAGGCGGATCTCTGTGAGTTCGAGGCCAGCCTGGTCTACCAAGGGAGTTCCAGGACAGGCACCAAAGCTACAGAAAAACCCTGTCTCGAAAAACCA
>NC_022017.1:8873842-8877754 GCF_000317375.1 Microtus ochrogaster
AAAAAAAAAAAAAAAAGAGTTGCGTGTGTGGCTTGTTCCTTTCTCTCTCTGATCTTTCAGCTTTTACCCCACTCCCTGGCTCCAGATTTTTATTATTGGGACCAATTAGAACTCGTGTAACAAAGAGGGGTTGGGAAACTATCTCTGTGCTGTACAGACATGAGGACCTGCACTCAGATCCTCTGAACCCACATAAAAAGTCAGGCATCGTGGTGTGGGACTATAATCCCAGTCCCAAAGGCATGGGAAGCAAACAAGGAAGGAGATAACGCAGGCCAACAGCCTCTGACCTCTATATGTGAGCGCATGGCTCTATACGTGAGCTCATGGCTATCTAACACATAAAGGAAAGGGCTAGGCCGCCTGTATTTATGGGTCACATTATGTTGTTATGTGGATAATGTTTTCAGATCTTTGAAGAAACTACTCAGACACTTAAGTTAGTAAAGTGGCGGAGTTTAACATTAGTGTGTAGAAGGGCTGGTAAGATGGTTCAGTAGGTAAAAATACTTGTCACAAAACCAATTGTAATGTCTGCTCTGTCCCTTTAAGAGACAAGCCACACCCACTCCCTCCCCTGTCCGCAGAGGCAAGCTAATTGGCTTTGAGCCAAAGAGAGTCCCTTCTCTTTTCTGTCTCTCCGCTGAAGAGGCAGCTTCTGCCTCCCTCCATTCTCCCCACTTCTCCCCATCCCCCCTGCCTCTCTCTGTGTTTCTCTCTGCTCTTCTCCCCTTCTCCCCTCTCCCCTTCCCTTCCATAAGCCACTAAATAAATATCGAATCTCACTCTCCATGTCTCTGTCTTTAGCCGGCAGCGCAGCGTGGCTCCCTGACCAGGACCAGCCAACTTCGGAGACCTGCAGCGTGATCTTGCGGCGTGCCCATCTGTTTGTCTCTCCTCGTGGGACTCGCTGCCCCTCGTGGCCTACTGAAGCCACTTGGGGAACTACATTGTCCCTGCCGTTGCTTGGGGGACCTGCAGCATTTCTGCCTCTGCAGCCACTTGGGAATCCACAGTATTTTACTTTTACCATTACAATGATGACCTGAGGGCAATCTCTAGAACCCACAGCGCAGGGAAAGAACCAATATCCAAAAGTTACCTTCTGATCTCCACACCTTATACATGTGTATGCCCACACCACACACACACACACACACACACACACACACACACACACACACACACACACACCAGACTAAATAATTAGTGTTGAAATGCTTAAAAATTAGCGTATAGAAAGCAATAGATTTCATATGTAAAAGAATAACTAAGAAACTATTAAGATTTTTTTAATGGACACAAAAATACCAAAAGCACAGATCTAATAAGAGCTGATCAAAATGGATAGATACAGTGTTCCTCAGATATATAAACAAAGCCATACTGATTAGAATAAGGAAATTCATTATTATAAAAATATACACATCAGTGTTTTCCTTGAAGTTTAACAAATTGATTAAATATTTCATTTTTAAAAAAAAAATAAATATAAATAGCTTAGCAAACCTTAAAAAAGAAAAATAATGAGCAAGGACGCGGTTTTAAGGCAGATGTTAAAACGGTTGGTGAAGTCTCTATAATTAGAAGACAATTGTATTGGCAGGTGAATGAACTGGCAGCCAACGGAACCAAATAGAAAATACAGAAATAGGCCTGAGGGCACATAGGACTTTAGACTCCGAGGAGGGCTGCCTCTGACATCAGCGGAGAACACAGATTTCCATAAGCGATGCTGGGACAGTGGGCATCCACTGGGAAGGACAGAAGTGGCTCGTCCTGTTTGCCATACACTCTTCTGTTAATCCAAACCCTAGAGGAAGACAAGGTGAATTCCTTCATAAAAGTCAGTGAAATTTCCCCAGACTTAGGGGAAACTTAACTACTTCAGTTATATTTTAAAAGTTCTGTGTGAAAAGTAAGTCAGCAACCAACTCAAAAGCTAAGCAAGACACTAGTGCTGTCTGGGGAAATATCTGTTATATTTCCCGTTATCAACGACAGGGTAATGTCTTAACAGCTAATGAATTTCTATAAATTGAGAAGGCAAATAACACCAGCCTGTTAAACTGAGTAGGAATTTGCCACACATAGTTCACAAGAAAAGAAATGCAAATGGCCCATCCAGATGCGATAAGATGTTCCAATCCGTTCCTCACTAGAGAGAGGAAAATTAAAACTGCATTAAAACACCATCTCTGTCCTGACAGGCTGGCAAAACTCCAAGGGTTTAACAATGGGACTGGCGAGGTTGGAGAGAAATTGGCACTCCCATGTTTTGCTGATGAGATAAAAGGCCCGCCCAGAGGAGGAGATGTGTCCATTATCAGCGTTCCACAAGCATTCATATTTTGACCCATCAATTCCATGTCAAGAAATCTTTCTTATGAAGTCACTGGTGGAATGGCACATAAACAAGACAATTCAATTTGTGTGTGACAGAAAACTAGAAAACAACCTGTGCCCGATGCCAAGAGCCTGCTTAAAATGAACTCGTACATAGCCACACAAGGGAGAAAAGTTCAGGGCAGAAAATACCCATACTATGCCATTCCTTACCCGAGAACACGGATACATGTTTTGTTTATGTTAATTAATTAGTATGACCCATATCTTATTAATTAATGCTAATTAATTAAACAATAAATGGAGAAGAGCCCACCCTACTACAAAGGGTTCTCTGGGTAGTAGAGAGAAAGGTAACAGGGCTGCAGGAAAGGAAATGGTGGCCTAGGCTTCTTTAAATATGTTTTATTTTATAGATGTACTTAGTCTTTGGATTTTCAAACCAAGCAATAAACATTTTTACCGGATATTAAAGTAAAATTGGATAAGTATGAAGAAAACAAAAAGCAAGGATATCTTTAAGAAAAGAAAACGAAGTGAAATTAAAAAAATACTAATAATGTGCTTCCCATCTGTGGCATTGTGACTCAGTCACACAGAGGGTCACTTCTGGTGACTTTAAGACACGTGTGAGTTCAGATATTCACAGTGATATCAATATTCACTAAGCATGGGAAGAACCAAATATCATGTTGTATTTAGTAGGCTTGTTGGTAATATTTATAGGGATATTGTTATTTTGAAGCCATAGTAATACATGGAGTAAACAATTATGTGTTGTCATTTAGCACCAAGATCTTTCAGGATAAAGTGATACATATATAAAATTAATGCAGTTAAATTAAAATCCTGTAGTCTGAAAATATATGAACTCGTATTTCTTTTCTTTAAAACTAATTTATTTACTTTCATTTCATTTGCATTGGTATTTTGCCTGCATGTTTGTCTGTGTGAGGGTGTCAGATCTTGGAGTTAGAGATAGTCGTTAGGTGCCATGTGGGTGCTGGGAATTGAACCTGGGTTCTCTGGAAGAACAGCCTGTGTTCTTAACCTCTGAGCCATCTCTCCAGCCCTGAACTCATATTTCTGTTCCTAAGAAAACAATAGCAAACACAGCAAAACTTCCTAACTCTGGGCCTTGGAAAGGGCTAGAATCTGTCATGTCATAGAAACAGCTAACACCTTCAGTTAATTCTCAGCCTCGAAATACCAAGTCTGGAACACCATGTAGGGCTGGAGAGCAAAGAGGACAGCGGAGACATCGGGCGCTTCTGAAAACGGTTCAGACGCCAGTATGAGGCGTCTTCCACTGGGCACAGATGAGACTATTTGAACATCTGAAAGAATAATGACTATAATGAATTTAAAAAAAATCAAACACATGACCGAGGGATGATGATGTTAGCTGTGATGAAGTGCATTTGTGAGCACTTGAGTTGAAATCCTCAGAACCCATGTGAAAGCCGGGAATGGTAGCTTACACACCACTAATTCTAGCATTTCTGGCAGAGGCAGAGGCAGAGGCAGAGGCAGAGGCAGAGGCAGAGGCAGAGGCAGAGGCAGAGG
>NC_022017.1:8878759-8880061 GCF_000317375.1 Microtus ochrogaster
GGATAGCTCAGGCACACCCACCTTTGCAGGATAGCTCAGGCACACCCACCTTTGCAGGATAGCTCAGGCACACCCACCTTTGCAGGATAGCTCAGGCACACTCTCTGTTCCAGGATAGCTCAGGCACACCCACCTTTTCAGGGTAGCTTAGGCACACCCTCTGTTCCAGGATAGCTGGAACACACCCATGTATTCATTAATCTTAACCAGGAGTGGCAACCAGATGTTAATGCTTCCCTAAGTGACACAATTTAACAAGTGTCCAGTATCACTTCCAAATACTGCCCCTGAAAAGAGTCAAAATGAAACCAGTCCTTACTGGGCATGGTGATGCAGGTCTTGTTACTGGGGAAACAGAGGCAGACAGAGCTCCTAGAGTTACAGACCAGCCAGGGCTACCTAGTAACACCCTGTCTCAAAAATGAGACAAAACAAAACCCTAAATACACACACACACACACACACACACACACACACACACACACACGCAAACCCACTATAAAAACATTACATCTATAGCAGCCAGAACACACAAAAATGGAATACGCTGAATGGCACTATAAGAAGGCAATCAGCCAGCCCAAATGAGATAAATTTATCAGCAACTTAGTTTCTTTAACAATTAAAGGCATAAGAAAAAAATGTGGGCAATGGCATTATTAATTAGTAGACTTAAGAGACCAATTAGTGAAGCACGATGTGGCGCGCTTGCTTGGATCCCCATTCAAACAAGCCAATTATAAAGACATTTACGACACAAGCGGATTTTCATCATTAACATATATGGAAGTGTAGTATAAAATATACTATTAAATCACCATTTTAGCCACTTTTAATTGTATGGTCACTTCAGGGGTGTCAAATACAGCCACCATGACAACCCAACCCAGAACTACTCTTTTACCTTCCTAGACTGAAATTCTGTGCCCAGGGACGGTTACATCATCAGCCCCTGAAAACCACTGTTCCGCTTTCTGTATCTTACTACACTCACCATTTCTCTCCCTTCCGATTGGCTTGTTACCCATTGCACAGAGCGTTCAGTGTTCAGACACATCATAGCAAGTGTCCGTTGCCTTCATTTTCAAAGGTTGCGTGATCGTCCATTGTCTATATAGACGGCATTTGATTTACTCACCCGTTTATCTGTGGACACCTGGGGGCTTCTACCTCTTGACTGCTGTGAACATGGACGAGCAGATATCTGCCCAGGTCTCTGCTTTTGATTCATTTGTACAGACCCAGGAAGGGAGAGGGCTGGGTCACAGAGCAGCTTTGCCGGGGCGGGGTGGGATGGGGCGG
>NC_022017.1:8880676-8901723 GCF_000317375.1 Microtus ochrogaster
CCAGCACTCGGGAGGCAGAGGCAGGCGGATCTCTGTGAGTTCAAGACCAGCCTGGTCTACAAGAGCTAGTTCCAGGACAGGCTCCAAAGCCACAGTGAAACCCTGTCTCGAAAAACCAAAAAAAAAAAAAGAATGCAAGTTCAGACTCTGTGCCTGGGAACCCAGTGGCCACACCTGACCTGGACTCAGTAAAAGGGGTAGAACTAGAAAAAAAAATCATCCTGAGTGAAGTAATCTAGACTCAAACAGATAAATATGGAACACATTCTCCTATATGTGGATGTTAACTTTCAAGCCTTTGATAGGCATGCTCATATCTGAATGTCCACAGAGGTGAGGTTTAGAGTAAGGACCAGAAGGCAGGAAGGACCTCTCAGGGAAGGGGGTAATAGAATATATAGTTAGACAGAAACAAGGGGGGGGGGGACTAGAATAGAAGGATTGAACACAGGGTGATGGAAGAATAAG
Organism: Microtus ochrogaster; assembly: GCF_000317375.1. Taxonomy (NCBI): domain Eukaryota; kingdom Metazoa; phylum Chordata; class Mammalia; order Rodentia; family Cricetidae; genus Microtus; species Microtus ochrogaster. The sequence goes on from NC_022017.1 coordinate 8,881,145, forward strand.
GGGGAGTATGGGAGGAATAGTTAATGATAAAGGCCATTTGAGGGATCATATGGAAACCTACTACAGTAGAAACTTCTTCAAATACATGTATGAAAGAAATCAAAAGGGAGTCACCAAATAACAGGAAAGACAAGCCCCAACTAGAAATCTCTTGCCACCAAGTAAAACCTCCAGTGCCAAAAATGGGTTACATCTAATTGAATTGTTGGCCAAAGGGGCCCCATGGAAACCTCCAAACAATTCAGGCTTTTGCCAAGCTGTTGGCTACTTCCCACTAACTGATGGCAAGGTCCAATAGCTGAAGTCAACTCTTCCATATTCCATTGATCATGGAGAAGTGAAGATGGTACCTAACTAGGGCCTTCACCCCTAGTGACTAGTGTTCCTGGTACTGGAGGGTACTCTGTGTGCTACCAGAGGAGAAAAGAACCTCCAACCCAGCTACAAACCCTGCTCTCTGTAGTGGTGTCCTCCATCATATGCTGGTGCAATAGTGGCACAAAGCTTATGGTAGTAACCAACTACGCTCTGATTGGATTTAAGGTCCACTCCATGAGATGGAGGCCATGCCTGACACTGCTAAGGTGCCCAGCAATCAGAGACTAGCTAGTCAGGCCATGGGCATGGGGGAAAATAAAGTACTGTTGTTCTGCTAAAGGAGCACAGCAATAAAATGACTCCTAATAACATTCTGCAATATCCAAAGATCAGGGACTCGCTCAGCCACCATCAGAGATGCTTCTTACAGGAGATGGGAGCTGTTTCAGAGACATCCAGCTGGGCAATGTACAGAGAGTGCGAGACCTTGGAGAACTCAGTCCTAAACGGGGGGGGGGGTCTCCATCAAACCTTTCCCCTCAGGGCTCAGGAAACTATACAGAAGAGGAGGCAGGAAGATTGTAAGAGCAAGGGTAGATGGATGATGCCAAGGAAACTGTGTTTTCCAGACACAATAGGACTGCTGTACAGATGAGCTCAGAGATTGTGGCAGTGCTGAGGTGGGGGACTAGACATGAGCTCCCATCCCCAACCAAGAAGCTATTTCTAAGTAACAACTGCTCACAAAGGAAAAATTAGTTTCTCCGAGGGTCTCACTGGGTATACACACTTCACTTAAGGCAGACCCCATGCCCAGCAGTAGGCGAAAAACACGGAATGAACTCTAAAGTATTTTTGGAGATCTTTTGTGTCTTGCTTGTGTGTGATTTGGTTTTTTTGTTTTCGTTTTGTTTGTTTGTTTGTTTGTTTACACCTTACTGGTCTTTTGTTATATCAAGGTTTCTGATTTTGAGTTTTTATGGGTTGTGTGTGTGAGTGTGTATGCATGCATGGTGTGCGTGTGTGGATACATTTACTCACATGTTCCTTATGTTCTTAGGTTTTTGTTTTTTGCTTGTTAGTTTGTTCATTTTGTCTGTCTTTTTTATTTGCCTGTTTGTTTTCTTAAGAGAGAGAAAGAAGGTGTGAAGTTGAAGGATCAGAGAAGCAGTGAGGCCAGCCACTAGAGAGACCTTTTACCTCTACCAATGCTCAGACTGCACTGAGCTCATGTCTCCTCCCACATTATACTCTTCTCTCCACCCAACCATATCACTCCTGTCTCCATCTTCCTAGTGCTGGGATTAAAGGCGTGGGATCCCAAGTGCTGGGATCACTTTTGTATGAGCTCTGTTTCTCTTTTAGACAGATTCAATCTTGTGTAGCCCTGAGTGGCCTCAAGCTAACAGAGATTCATCTGCCTCTGTCTCCTCTCCTGAGTCCTGGGATTAAAGGTGTGTGCCACCATTCCCTGGCCTCTAGTGACTTAGCTCTGCACTGTGATCTTTAGGTAGCTTTATTTGTTAAAACACAAATAAAATATCACTACCTCAGGAGATGGGGATGATCTCGGAAGGGATGAAGGGGGATAAATTGTGATAAGAGTATATTGTATAAAAGTTATTTAAAGTTAAAAGGTAAAATTAAAGAAAAGAGTCCAGCTTTGTACTTTTTAACCTGTGGATAATTAATTTTCCTAACACCAGGGAGGATGGAGAGATGACTCAGCAGCTAAGAACACTGGTTACACTTCTACGTGCAGGCAGGACACAAATGTACATAAAATAAAAATAAATGATCATTAAAAAAATTCAAAACTGTTTAAAGATTTCATATATCCATATAATATATTTTTATCTAGTTTGCTCCCATTCCTTCCTTCCAGTTCCTCTCTTAACCCTCCACCCCTGCTATTCCTTCTGAGTTTTACGTATTCTATTTTTTAAGCCACTGAATCCACTTAGTAATGCCAATATGTGCATGAATGCAAGACCATCCCCTGGACTGCAGGAGCCTGTCAGGGCCTGCATCATGGAAGACAGCCAGCTCCCTTTCCAGACAGCCATTGGTTTGCCACGATCTCCTCAACTAGTGGTAAGACTTCGTGACTACTGACTACTTCCCCCTCCACGCTTGGATTTTCTCTGGTTTGATCATGCGTAGGTCTTGTGATTGCTTCACAAGCCTCGGAGAAGTGGTATACCGTTTTGGGGTCTATGATACCCCACTGACCAACAACTCAGAAGGAGTTATTTGTGGCACTGGGCTTTTCATTTGATAGCCTGTGGCATCTCTGTGATAAGCCTAGGAGGCACACTGTCTCCTTGTCATAGGCTAACTCTATTTAAACTCATAAACAAACAACAAAGAACATGGTATGTCACTCTGGTCATAGTTGGCCTGGACTCACTATGTAAATCACACCAGTCTTGAACCCAGGGAGATCATTCTGCATCTATTTCCCTATGCTGGGATTAAGGCAGGTGTCACCTCACTTGGCTAAGTTCGTGTTGTATATTGTGTATGTGCATATCTTAGGAAGTTTCTAGAGCACTAGTTTGCCAGGTGGTTCTTTCAAAGGGCAGTAGTGTTGGTTATCCCTCCACCTACTCAATGCTCTCCCACCCCCACCCCACTTGATGCTTCTTACTTCACTATTTTCTCACCCCTCCTTTGTACCTGTGTTCTGTCTCCTCTCCTTTGAAGGCCCCAGGCCCCTGGTCCCTTACTACTTTCCTGGATTCTATGAGTATTTAGGTTTCAATACTCGCATCTAAAGAGTCAAAGCTAGCATCCAAATATCAGAGGGAACATGTGCTGTTTGTCTTTCTGCATGTGGGTTACCTCAATCACTATAGTAGTCTTCAGTTCCATCCATTTACTTGCAAATTTCATGTTTCTTAACAGTTGACTAATATCCCATTATGTAAACAGACCGTGTTTTCACTTTCCACTTAATGGCCTTCTAGGCTGCTTCCGTTCCTTGGCTATTACAAAGAGCAGCAATGAATGTGGATGAGCAAGTATCTCTGTAGTAGGGTACAGAGTCCTTTATGTATATGCCAAGATCTGTATAGCTGGATCATAAGGTGGACCCAGTATTTCTAGGTTCTTGAGGAATCTCCACATTGATTTCCATGTGGCTGCACCATCTGTGGTCCTACCAGTGAGTAAGCATTCCCCTTCCCCGTATCTGCACCAACATTTATTGACCTTTTAAAAAAAATCTTAGTCATTTTTGACTGGTATTGAATGTAATCTCAAAGTCCTATTAATTTGCATTTCACTGAAGCTATTGATATTCAACATTTAAAAAAATATTTCTTAGCCATTTGTATTTCCTCTTTTAAGGAACTCTGCTTAGTTGCATATTCCAGCTTTTAATTGCATCGGTGTTTAATTTGTTGTTGTTTTGTTTTAGTTTTTTGCATGTTGTACACATTAACCCTTTGCCAGGTTATATATAGCTGGTATAGCTGGTAAAGATTTTTTTTTTATTCTGTAGTCTTTCTCTTCACTCACATTGATAGTATATTTTGTTATACAGAAGCATTTTAGCTTTATGGATCTTTTTACCAGTTATTGATTCTAGTGCCTGTCTTACCAGGGTCCTGTTTGGAATGTCATTTCCTATGCCTTTAAGTGGAAGTGTATTCCCTGAGGGAATTATGTCTTTTCATATAGCAGATTCAGAGGATCTGGTCCATGATCTGTCTGGAGATGAGTTTTGTGTAGGGGAGCGGTAACCCCTAGGTTTCTTTCCTCTAGTGGAGCTCCCTTTGGGAGAACACCTTGTGCTGATGAGTCTGTCTTTCCCTCAGTGGGTTGTTTCAGCCTCTTTGTCGAAGATCAGAGGGTTATAAGATTGTGGGCTTCTGTTTGCATACTCAGTTCTATTCCATTGATAAATATGTTTGCGTTTATGCCAGTACTCTATAGTTTTGGTTATTGCAGCTTTGTAGCTTACCCTTAGATCTAGTATGGTGATACTTCTGGCAGTGTTATTATTGTTCAGGACTGTTTTGCTTAACCTGGGTCTTTTGTGTTTCCAAATAAAACTGAAGATTAATTTTCAAGTTTCTGCGAAGAATTGCATTGGAAGTTTGATGGGGATTGTGTTGACACTGAATTGCTTTTGATAGGGTGGCCATTTTCACAATATCCCTCTTGCAATGTGTACGTATGTGAGGGCTTTTCATTTTCTCGTATTGACTTCTGTTTCATTTTTCAGTGTCTTTAGACAAATTTCTCACTTCCTTGGCTTGTGTCTTAGGGTTTTTACTGCTGTGATAAAAACACCATGACCAAAAGCAACTTGGGGAGGAAGGGTTTATGTCATCTTAGACTTCCAGGTAATAGTCTACACTGAGGGATGTTAGGGTAGGAATTCAAGCAGGGCAGGAACCTGGAGACAGGAACCAAAGCAGAGGCCATGAAGGAATTTTGGGTTGCTCTCCATGGCTTGCTTAGTCTTCTTTCTCATATCATCTAGAACCTCGGGCTCAGGGGTAGCACCACCCACAGTGGTCTGGGCCCACATACATCAATAATTAATTAAAAATATGCCCCACAGGCTTGCCTACCAGTCAATCTGGTGGGGGCATTATCTCAATTGCATTTCTCTCCCCAGTAACTCTAGCCTGTGTTAAGTTGACATAAGAACTAGGCAACACACTATGGAGTACTAATTTCTTTAAAATAACATTTTCATTATTTGAGAACTTCACACAATGCATTTTAATCATACTCATTCCCCTCCCCCAGCTACTCCTACATGGATCCCCATCTCCTTACCCACCCAACTTCTTGTTCTTTCTCTATTTCTTCAAGCCCATCAGATGAGTTTGTGTTGGCCAGTTACTACTGTGGAGTGTGGTCATGTGATATAGAGTTTACATCATGGCTTCTTGGGGACCCAAACTCCAGGGCTCATATTTGTGAGCAGCAAGTACTTTATCTCCTGAGCCACTTCAAGAACCCAACATTAGTTTTTGAGTTCAGGATCTCCTGTTGAACTGGGACTTACTGTTTCGGCTTTGTTGGTTGGCCAGCAAGGGTGGTCTCTATCTTCCTAGTTCTGGGGTTACACATGCGTGTGGTTATGTCAGGCCTTTATGCAGGGGCTGGGATCTGAACTCCGGTCTTCATGTTTGCACAGCAAGCATTTTACCCAGGGAGCACTTCCCTAGGACCAACTGATTTCTTCTTGAAACTTTCCCACGGATGTTTTTCATATTAAGGATGAAATCCCAACTCCTTCAAGGCCCTCTCTCAGCTGTCCCTGCCTAGGCTGGTCTACAACTCTCATCCTCCTGCCCCAAAGCCACACTGTTGCCCCAAACTGCACAGTGAGTTGGTTGTGTTTACTTGTGTGGTCCCTCACTTACCGTCACTACTCGCTGGAGAGTAAGGATCCTGTTTCATTCATTCCCGACTCGCTTGTCGTAGATTGCTGCCTGTGCTTGAGCAGGTGTTCCGTGAATTTATATTGAACGAGTAAATTTGCTTCCAGGACTTTCCCGGGTGTGTAGAGTGAGTTCTGGCTTTCCTGGAAAGAGAACTGTAACAGCCATTTTTCTCACCACTACTGGACACCTGATAGAAATAACTTGAAGAATGAAGGATTTCTTCCTTTCTTTCTTCCTCGTTTCACTGTGTGAGAGAGTATGTGAGTTTCTGGTGACATGATCTCAGTAGTGAGGAGGCACAGAGAGAAGCACTGGCTGGAAGCAGGGCCAGACTGCAGCCCTTAAGGCCTGCCACACCAGGGACAAGCTTTCTCCAGTGAGGTTTCACTTTCTAAAGGTTCCCCAATCTTCTAACACAGCCCTCTGGGAACCAGGTATTCAAATCAGCCAATGGGGGATGTCCAGCATCCAAACTGTAACACAATTCCACTAAAAAACCGGGGGACACTATGGTGGTAGCCTAGATGGAGAGGTGTGAGGGTCAGTTCAGGCCTTTCTCAAAGGAAGAGAAGAGGGCTGGAGAGATGGCTCAGAGGTTAAGAGCACTGCCTGCTCTTCCAAAGGTCCTGAGTTCAATTCCCGGCAACCACATGGCTCACAAACATCTTTAATGAGGTGTGGTTCCCTCTTCTGACCTGCAGACATACACACAGACAGAATATTGTATACATAATAAATAAATAAATAAATAAATAAATAAATATCTTAAAAAAAAAAAAGGAAGAGAAGAAAGACACCAGGAAGGCACAGTCAGGTTTGACTCATTGGCTGAAAAGAGACAAGAAAGAAGAGGGAGACTCTGACCCAAAATCACACGGCTCAGGAGTGTGTGTTGTCGTCAATAGGAACAGAAATGGATGGGAGTGAGGAGAGGCCTATGGGTTCTACTTTTGATGTACTATGGCAGGGAGCTAATGGGGAATTAGAGATGAGGAATGTGACCGGGGAGAGAGAGAGAGAGAGAGAGAGAGGTCACTTTGGGAACCCACAGGACTGATTGGAAGCTGCCAAACCAAGAAGCCAGAGAGAACACAGTCTGCATGAGATGCAAGCAGTCTGCATGAGATGCAAGCAGGCCCAATGCTGAAGGCTGCCTCAGGTTGCTGGGATGAAGCCGATGAAGTCACAAAAATCTGTCTTCCACTCAGGTGATTATCTCCTGTTCAAACTTCAGTTTCTCTTCACTGTAAACGTTGTTTTCTGTCTAGTCCTTTCTTAGCCTATTAGCTTTGAAGTCTCATCGTCTATTAACCTAAACAAACCCAAATCATTCAAGAAAAGCTCTTCTTTTTCAGGGATCCTGCACGAAACAACACATTCTAACACGTTCCAGTTTGGGTTTGGATGTGGTTAGTCTTCCAAGAGTTCCTGTGCTGGAAGTTTGGTTCCTAATAAAGCTGTGTTAAGAGGAGTGATTGTGCACACTCGCACTAGACAGATCACACTGGGCCTGCCATGGCTGTAGAGAGCCTCTCCCAAACAAACAAACAAACAAACAATCTAAGCTGCAGTCGTAGCTCACTGGTAAGGAAGGCACTTTCCCAGCTCACAACATTTCCCCAGCACAAATAAAGCAAAACAACAACAACAAAACAAACAAACAAACAAAATACAGTGGGCTGGGGTCTAGTTGAAGGTAGTTTGGTCATTAGGGGATTATCCTTGGACAGGAATAATGCCATCCTTGTGGGACCCCTACTGGTTCACTAAAGAATGAGTTAATACCCCTAAGGGAGACAAGCCTTCCTCCAGCCTGTGTGAACGCTCTGTTACATGCACTCCGTCATGATGCAATCTGCAGTGTTGTGACAGAGCAAAGGGACTCCCAGCGGAGGTGGAAGAGGTAAGACTTACCAATCTTGTCATCTCAGCCTCTGAGCCTACTTGTTAGTAGATGTCTATCTCCCTTTCCTCTCCCTTCCGGCTACTGCAGTCCTGACCTAACACTGAAGTTCTGGAGGGTCTACAGAGCTGCTGGCCTTCAATCTATGTTGAAAACCTAAAGAAGCTGGGTTTAATACCAGTAACAACAGGATAGGTGAGCTTGTCAGGGAGAGCTGGGCAAGCAGGCAAACAGCAAAGTGTTTCTTCTCCCGTGTTCTTTACATGGGCTGCCACCAGAAGTGTAGCCTGGGTTTAGGGTGAGCCGTCTTGCTTCAAATAATCTGATGAAGAAACTCCCTCCTAGGAGGACTCAGTAGCCTGAGCATTAGCTGATTCTAGATGCTGTTGCGTTGACAAACAGGATAAACCATCACAGGGAGTAGGGTTTATTTTGACTTACAGTTCCAGAGCGGATGCGCAGATGCAGTCCATCATGGTGGTGAGGGCATGGTAGCACAAGCATGAGGCCAGATGGGCAGTCAGGAAGAGTATGTGTGTATCTATCTATCTATCTATCTATCTATCTATCTATCTATCTATCTATCTATCTATCTATCTATCTATCTAAGCATGAGGCTAGACGGGCAGTCAGAAAGCGTGTGTGTGTGTGTGTGTGTGTGTGTGTGTGTGTGTGTGTGTGTGTAGAGAGATAGACAGAGACAGACAGGCAAAAAGACAGAGACAGAAAGACAGATAGACACAGAGACAGACAGACAAAGACAGAAAGCTAGAGAGACAGAGAAAATAGGAAGTGTAACTGTGATACACAACCTTGAAGCCTGCCCCCTGTGATCCTTCCCCCAGTAAGATGCCCACCCCCCAAGGGTTCCACAACTTTCCCAGCTGGGGACCAAGTGTCCAATCATCTGAACCCACAGAGCCCATCTCTCATTCACACCCTGATAGCCTCTGAGAACACAAAAAGGGAACTCTGTTTACAGGATTTCCAGTGTGATTCCTGCATGAACTCACCTCAGGTAGCCCGAGGCCAACACTCAGCCACCTCAACTCTTCCTCCACCTCAGTCGCCAGTCATGGGAGACCATTCGAAGGGGCGCCCCACTAACACCACCCTGTGGAGGAGCGCCATGTTCCCTGTGTGCCAGCCTGCTGCCTGACTTGTTTCCCCCACAGGTTTTCTTTGCAGAAGGAACATGGCGATCATACAAGGAAGGTTGGGCTAGGGGAGAGTCAGCAAGCACCTGTCGTCTTCTGAGATATCCTGTTGCTTCGGAGTGACTGGACTCTATTGAAATTTCCAGCCCTTGAGCACCAGTTGGCACTGTGATTTCTTGAGTGGTGTCAGAGGGCAGGACATGTGACTATACTCCGTAACACTTCCTTGCCTGAATCAGACCCACCTTTGTAGCCCAGATCTCAGAGGTCGCTTTCTTTAAAATACAATTTTTAAAAAGATTTTTTGGGGGGCCTTTTTTCCTTTAAAAAAATGTATATAGCTGCAAACATGGCTTTTTTCTTTTAAAGTAAATAATCAGAAGAAAGGACAAACTTATTGATTACAATCTTTAGTTATGAAGAAATTTATGTTTGTAAACAACTTTAATTGGCTTGATTTTCAAGTTCAGAATTATGCAACATTTGGTTCTGTAACAGAATAAGAAATGTGTGGTTTTATAGATAGAAAGGGGGTGCATAAAATGGAAGTGAAAGAGTTGGATTGTTTAGGCCCTTCGAGTAGAGTGATCAGTTTCTTTCTTTTTTTTAATATTTATTTATTATGTATACAATATTCTGTCTGTGTGTATGCCTGCTGGCCAGAAGAGGGCACCAGACCCCATTACAGATGGTTGTGAGCCACCATGTGGTTGCTGGGAATTGAACTCAAGACCTTTGGTAGAGCAGGCAATGCTCTTAACCTCTGAGCCATCTCTCCAGCCCGAGTGATCAGTTTCTATCTTGACCTCTTCTTTCGTGGGCTTTCCTCTCCCCCACCTTCTCTTTCTTCCTCATTTGACTGTAGAATAGAGCTGCTATGCTCATGAACATGTGTGAACGCCTGTCTGTGCTGACGGCTGGGGTCAAGACTGGAGGATGATGTAGGGACCCCCTGTTGCTAGTGTTCATCTACAGTTGAGATAACCTTTTCAAAGCCCGTGGCCCTTAGGCTCTGTTATGGTTTGGATACAAGCATTTCAAGGGTCGGAACCCAGCTGCTGGTACCTTTTGGGAAGGTCTGGGAGACTTGAGGAGGTGGATCTAGGCAAAGGAAGTAGGTGGCTGGGGCCATGTACTAAAGGTTATTGCTTGGTCTCCGGTCCCTTCCTCGATCCCTGTTTCCTGTTCACTGTGAAATAAATTGCCGCTTTCCCTGCAAACCCCTGCTACCGAGATGTTCTGCCCAAGCCCCTGGGCCAAAGTGACTTGGACTAAGATCTCTGAAACCGTAAACCAAAAGAAACCCATCTCCTCAAGTCCTTTCTGTCATACGTTTTACCACAGCATTTGGTAAATTAACCAAAACGCACACCAAACCCCATACCGTTTCCCAGACTTGCTCCTTCTGTTCTCTTCTGCAGACTAACTCTGAAGACCAATCTCAGATACCATCTTCTCTGTGCAGCCTTCGTATCCCTCCCAGGAAGAGGAAGAAAATAAATAATCATTGCCTCAAGCGATGCGAAATACCAAGTAAAGGCTTCATGAGCAGTCACCTTCCGGATGCTTCTCACCACAGGTACGGATGTATAGAAATGTGCTGTGAGGGACCAGGTAGCTCTGAACCCACTGGGGACGGGACAGCTAATTGTGGGGCTATTTAAATCTATTTAAAACTCTGCTTGCTGTATGTGACTGTTCTTCGAGCCATGAAACTGCCATCTCGGAGTTCAGCTGTGCCCATCGAGCGAGATGGTTATGCCCGCTGGGCTTGCCGACCGTCAGCTTGCTGCATGAAGGGGCAAGGAGGGCCGTGAGACCCTCACCCGAGTATCCAGCTGCTCCCTGTTACCTGTTGTATACAACTCTGTTTTAATTGCTTGTGGCCTCTGGGAGGGCTAAGAGTGTATTGGCCAGGGAAGACTTGGGGAGGGGACCTCTATCTGTTAGGCTAAGAGGAAGTCCCATACCTGCAGGATAAAGGCTTTTCAAGGGCAACATTTGGGGGAGAAGACACCTCCTGTAGTGATAGGGAACCCCTCACCTAGTCTTCCTAAGGAAGTCCAATAAACTCCTCAGTACCCCAGATAGAACTCTGACAGAACCTTGCCTCAGTTTGTCTTGAGGCCCTTAGGAGAAAAGGTGTGCGCGTGCTTATTTATGCTCCAGGGAAGGTTTCAGTAACTCTGCTGCATGGATAGAAGTAGGAAATAATTTGTTTTGCTTATTGCCATAAAGATGTACGACAGTCATTTGTTTAATCCATTTGCTTAGGAAGAACGGGCTGTGCTCCCGTGGGCAGAACCTCGAGCAGTAGTTGCTACATCCCTTCGGGGATGACGAGCTCCTCTTCTTGCTGTCCTGAGCTGTCCCCTTTTCCTTCTCTCTTCCCTTCGTTCCTTTCATGGTTTACTGTAACGGCTGTGACCGAAGTAAATTTCTATTTTGTGATTTTTTTTTTCTATCTTAAATCGTGAACTTACTTCAAACACCGGCTTGTCAATGATTTAGTGATGATAAAGGTGGTTTTATTGAGCATTATATATTATTGTAAGTGATAGATGTCTATCAAATCATTCCATCCACAGCAGTCTCCATAGGTGTTGTTACGAAGACTTGCAAATGAGGGCTCTATGCTGTAGGGGTTAGCTTGATCAAGACCTCTCAACTACGAGCCCAAGTGATTGTTTCTAGAATCTTGCCTCTCTTTAAGCAAGCCATTAGGGCTGCGATTCAAGTCGATCTTTTATGCACCAAATACAAAGAGGGTACTGTGTAGATCCAATCCCTGTCATACACATAGAATTTTTAAGACTTAAGTAATTGGGGTTTTAGAGGGCAAACAGACACCAGAAAACACAAATGATGCCTTGTATCGGAAAAACTATCTACAGCATTGGGGCTGAAGTGGTGAGAGGCTAGACTCAAACCAGCCGTTAAGCCTTTTTACAAGGCTGCAGTATAAAGAATTAGCCACCCAAGGAGTCTGTGTTACGATCTATTTTTTTTAAGGTGATTATGCTGCAGTGGGCAGCGGAAGCCCTTGTCAGTGCTGACAGTACGCTCATTTATTCCATGTGATTAGTAGGATTTGTCAGCAATGAATTACAAATTTCTCCTTGTAAAGGCTGTTTTCTCCCTCATTTATATATAGGCAAAAGCCATATCTAGCACAGAAAACAAAATAAAAATAACTGCATGTATTATAAGCAGCTCTGTTTATAAATCAGTACATTCCCCTTTGGAGCAAACAGTGGATAAGCCCAGAGTGGGCGGTAGCTGGAATATGGAGATCTGTCATGTGCTGTCAGAAGCACTTTAAGAAAAGCGCTGAGCTAATTAAGTCTATTATTTGTCTTCCTCCGCCGAAGGAAAGCACACACAAGCTGCCGGGGAGAAGCCCCACCCCGTGGGTCCTGTCACAACTCTCAGTTCTTCCTCGTTGTGAACTCCGGAGTAAATGTACAGGTAGAATTTTCCATGGTGGGGGGCGGGGGGAGGCTTTTGCTTTAGAGAAGTTAGAAAGTTCGCGGCTTTCACATGCAATAAAAGTCACATTGGCAGCAAAGAGAAGCCTTGGTCCTCACCTCTCTAACATCGCCCACTAACGAGGAAGCTGCCAGCTATTTCTTTGTGTGTTCTCCAGGAGTTAAGCAATCACACACATCTGGTTTGGAAATTGAGAATTCTCTCTGCTGTAGGTTAAGTGTAGTAGTGAAGTAAGAAGGGTAAGCCAGCCATCTGCTAAGGGCTCACTCAGCAGACAGCAAGGGCAGGCAGCGTTTACCTCGCAAGGAAGCCTGGTTTCAGAGTTTTGCCAGGCTCTCACTCGTCTTCTGGATGCTACCCTGTTCTCGAGGGCCCGGCTAATGATCTACAGAGCATATGGCCGGGTGCTTTCCCCCTCTGTTGGTATTTGATCTCGATGTCTGCAGGCAGGGGCGGGACGCCCACGTGTTACCTTGCAGCACCTGGAATTTGGCTACGTTCAGTCTTGGAGTGATCTGGAATAGTTTCACGGAACAGTGTCAATTGCAACACCAATCTGTAGTGATATTTTGTTTGTGCTATAACAAATAAAGCTTGTCGGAAGATCAGAGCGCAGAGCTAAGCGACTAGTTAGCCACTGAGGCTAGGCAGTGGCAGCCGGAGATAGAGGCGCACGGATTTCTGTGGGTTCAAGGCCACCCTGGGCTACACTAGGTTGTTTCAAAGAGAAACAGAGCCAAGTGGTGGTGGTCATACCTTTAATCCCAGCCCCAGGGAGATGGAGATGGGAAGTAATATGACTGGGTGGAAGGAAGAATGTAAGTCAGGAAGAGACAAGAGCTCGGACGCAGTCTGGAAATACAGTCTGAGGATTTGTGGATACAGGATTGCCCCTTCCATCTGAGCATTGGTAGAGGTAAGAACTCTCTAGTGGCTGGCCTCTCTGCTACTCTGATCTTCAGGCAAGCTTTATTTGTTAGAGTACACACAAAATATCACTACATGAATCCTGTCATTTTAAGGAGTCTACTGATAGTATAAGTACTAGCTTTTAAAGCCTACGACTATAAAACAAACCAACCAACCTAGTACTGGGTATCTCTTAGATGGTCTTTAAATTTTAGATCAGGTAAATGAAGCCACATGTATTTTTATAATGAAATGTTTGCAATACTGAGTTGGTGTGGGGAGTCCTTCCGTATATGTGTTGCTTTTATCGGTCAATGAATAATGAAGCTGCTCGCAGCCAATGGCTTACCAGAACATAGCTAGGCTGGAAGATATATATATATATATATATATATATATATATATATATATATATATATATAGAGAGAGAGAGAGAGAGAGAGAGAGAGAGAGAGAGAGAGAGTAGGCAGAGTCAAGGAGATGCCATGTAGCTGTCAGAGGGGAAAGATACAAGCTGCCAGCTGGAACCTTGCCGGTAGGCCACAAGCTTCATGGTAAAATATAAAATAATGGAAATGGGTTAATTGTAGTTAAAAGAGCTATCTAGCAGTAGGCTTAAGTGATTGGCCCAAGCCATGTAGCCCTGCCGGAGACAGACATTAGAACTTTAGCTGGTAAACCACAGCCATGTGGTGATACACAGATTAATGGAGATGGGTTAAATTAAGATGTAAGAGTTAGCCAGTAAGAAGCTAGAGCTAAAGGGCCAAGCAGTGATTTAAATAATATGGTTTCTGTGTGATTATTTCCGGCTGAGCAGCTGGGAACAAACAAACGGCCTCTGACAACACTGAATATTCCGAAAGCACATAATCAAAAGCCTGATACCTTGAATACATAATAATTATAAAAGTACAGAGAAGACCCATACATATGTGTTGTGGAATATTATTTTAAGTTGTGTTACATTTGTTTATGCTGTGGAATATTTGTTTAATGATGAGAAGATGTATTGTATTCTTTTATGTTGCATTTGTTTAACTCTAAGAAGCTGTGATTCTTTTTCTGTCTAAAATACCTGGTAGTCTAATAAAGAGCTGAATGGCCCCTAGCAAGGCAGGAGAAAGGATAGGCAGGGCTGGCATGAATCGAGAATACATAGAAGGAGAATTCTGGGAGGAGAAGATTGAGAAGGAAGAGGACAGGACTCCCAGGGGCCAGCCACCTAGCCACACAGCCAGTCACAGAATAAGAGTGAAAGTAAGATATACAGAAGTAAGAAAAGGAAAAAGCCCAGAGGCAAAAGGTAGATGGGATGATTAAGTTAAGAAAAGCTGGCAAGAAACAAGCCAAGCTAAGGCCGGGCATTTATATGTAAGAAGAAGTCTCTATGTGTGGTTAGTTGGGAGTTGGGGGGTGGACCCCTCCAAAAGCAAAGAACAATGAGCCATAAAAGTTAAGAGTAAAAACAACCAACATATGTGATCAATTTAAATAAATCGGGGGAAAATGAGATTGACAATGACAGCATACTTGCCTCTGTTTTTAGCCTCATTACAGTTGGGGTTCAAGTCCCTCCCTTCCTCCTTACTTCTCTCCCTCCCTCCCTCCCTTCCCCCCTTCCTTCCCCCCTCCCCTTCTCTTTCTGCACAGGGTATATGATATACATACTTGAGGTTGGGGTATGTACATGCTTGCAGAGGCTGAAAGAGGACATGTGATATTCTTCTCTATTTATCTCTGCCTTATGTCTTGAGGCTGGCTGGTTGCTAACTGAACTGGAAGCTCCTGGTTATCAGGCTAGACTGACTGGGCAGTGAGTTCCCGAGATCTGCCTGTATGACCATTGCCCATGTGACCATTTCTGTTTTTTTTTTAAATAATTTATTTAAATGTATCTTATGTGCATTGGTGTAAAGGTGTCAGATCCCCTGGAACTGGAGTTACAGGTAGTTGTGAGCTGCCATGTGGGTGCTGGGAATTGAACCCAGGTCCTCTGTAAGAGCAGTCAGTGCTCTTAACTGCTGAGCCATCTCTCCGGTCCCCATTTCTGTTTTTTTATGTGAATGCTTTGAATTCGAAGCCACCACGCAGTGTTACTCACTAATCTGTTTCCCTAGTCCTGAGGTTTGGGTTTTAATAAATACATTTCAGAATTCCCAAGAATGTTATTTCTACCAAGAGCTATAATTTTTGTGTCTGTCCTTGAAAGGAAATTTATTAGGCGTATGTATCCTCCGAAGATAGTCTGCCTTAGCACTAAGACATTGAATTATGATACCGTTCCCTTTGAATGCCATGACTTCTGCTTTGTGAGCTGGAGGAGTACTCTTCCCTCTGAAGCAGCTGAAGCCTTTCTTATCTGGGAAATACGGGGATCAAGAGGAGCAGCGTAAGGAACACAGATCTGTTGTGCAATGTGCACACAGCAAATGAAACTTCATGAATACAATAACCACAGAAAGCTCACCAGGCCACTGCGGCAATCAAGATTTATAACACACAGAGGGAAAACCTGAGCTTTAGGTCAGTGAGCAAAATCCCTCATTCTGCCTTCAGTTTTCCTAAGTACTTTAATGTAGTTTATGCAATATGATTTAAGCTTATTATTTGTCCTGGGCACATGAAACTATAGACGTTTTACAAAAGAAAGGCAGTGAAGGCCAGGGGCAGCTCAGAGATGATCACCTCTGGGGTTGAGTTGTATCATTGGGATGTCATCTTTGGGGCACACGGGGTAACCTCAAACCTATCAATTTCTTCATCTGAGAGTGGAAAACACCCCTTGTCTATCTAAAAGAGTCCTTTTAGTTCTGGATAGGTAGGAGGGGGGCTGGAATGTGAGGGTCAAACAGGGATATATATATATATATATATATATATATATATATATATATATATATGAAGGTAATCTAAATGAAATTACCAAACAATGAGGGAGACAGAACATCTCTCACCACCAAATAAAGGCAAATAAAGGTTCTAGTACGGGGAATGGGTTACATCTAATTGAGTTGTTGGCCAAAGGGACCCCAAGGAAACTCTCAAACAACCTAGGCTATTTCCAACGCTATTGATGGCTCTCCACAAACTAACGGTAAGGCCCTGTTGCTAAAGACAACACCTACACAACTCACTGGACAAGGAGAAGTTGAGCTGGTACCTACCTGAAGCCTTCACCCATATAAGGGAGTATTCATGGTACTGGGAGGTACTCTGCAGGCTACCAAATGAGAAAGGCAAACACCAACCCAGCAACAAACCCTCCAGTCTACACGAGTGACCTGCCTGCAGATCTGCTGGTGCAATAGTGCACCGAGTTCTTGGTAGTAAACAACCAATATCTGATGTGAGTCAAAGCCCGTTCCAGGAATTGGAACCCATACTCAATACTGCTTGGGTGCAAAGAACGTGAGACTAGATAGGTCAGGGACCTAGGAGAAAACCAAATATTTCTGTTCTGCTAAAGAAATGTAACAATAAAAATGACTCCTAACAATATTCTGCTAAACTCATAGATACGTGCTTTGCCCAGTAATCATCAGAGAAACCTTTTCCTGTAGCAGATGGGAACCAATTCAGAGAACCACAGCCGGACAAATGTTCAGAGTGAGACTTGGAGTATTCTGTCCTAAGAGGGATGTCTCCATCAAATACCTTTCCTTGGGGCTCAGGGAACTCTTGTGGAAGTAGAGACAGAAAAAGTGTAAGAGCCAGAGGGGATGGAGGACCCCAAGGAATTAAGGCCTAAATACAGCAGGTCAGATACACAGATGACCTCACAGAGACTGTGGCACCATGCACAGGGCTCGCACAGGTCTGGGCCAGATGGGGTCCTACAGGTGACAGGAGAGGTGGACACACACCTCTGTCCCTAGTTCAGGAATTATCTCCAGCTGATAGCACCTTGCATATGAAAAATTATTTTTTCACCCAAGGGAGTCTCACTGAGGATACAAACCACTCTTAGGGGTGGGCTCCATGCCCAGCCATAGATGGCCAACACAAAATGAACTCAATGGCATCTTTGGAGGTCCCTGCAGGTCCTTTGAGTACATATTATGGGTTCTGGTTTTGGGTTTTTATGGGTTCCTGAGTGGGAGAACACATGTGTCTCTGCCTTTACATGGGTTTCTTGTGCTTTGCTTTGGTTCTTTTCCTTATTTGGTTGCTTTGCCAACTTCTGACTTGTTTCTTTTTTATTTATTTTATTATATTATCATTCTGTAGATGCCTGTTTGTTTTCTAAGGAGAGACAGAGGGTGTGGATCTGGGAGGAGTAGGGGAAGGGGAAACCAATCTCAGAATATAATGTGTATGAAAAAAATCTATTTTCAATATAAGAAAATAAGAGGGCCATTATGACACCAAATGACATAAGGAAAGCTTATAATATAATATTTTACACATAACAGAGCATGAGGGAAATTCAGAGCATATATATTTAATTATGTAATGTAATAATACAATTAATAATGATGACATTAAACTTAGTTATCAGTATTATTTTGAAAAGTCTTTCCTGAGAGATTAGCATTTTTGTTTTCTGCTCCTAAATTTAAATAACAAGAGGTTCCTTCCAGCCCACTGACCCCCTCTCTCCTTGTTGAACTGGCAAACCTCTTTACCTTGAATTTATAAGCCTGTATAGACAAGATTGTGAATTTAATCGCTACGTACGGAGTTTATGGTACTGATTTTTGACTCTACTTGCAAGCGCATTTCTGGTAAATGGAGAAATTATTGAAACATTATTGTCTGCATGTTTGCTACATGCAGTGGGTTAGGTCTGTGCTTTGAAAAACCCTTTAAATTCTCTCTCATGCAGAAATTAACATGAAAGAAATGCTGGTTAGTTCATACTTGACTTAAAAAGTGTGCGTTTTCCAAAGGGCACCTGTACATCCCTAAAAACCCCAGTTTCTAAACTATTCGAAGGTAGATGCTTCCAAGCAATTCTGGTTCCTAAGGTCTTTCTGAGGTGTCCCCATAGAATGTTCCAGACATAGATGGCAGTTTGACCAGTATCTAACTGGGATAGTCTGCAGGTAGGGCTGGCTGTTGGTATAGTACAATGGGTGCTGCTTAGAGGCTGTGCTACGGACTATCAGTTACTCACTTTCAAATGTCACCTTATTCAGGGGCAACCAACCTTGAAATACCACCAGTAGGAATGCACACACATTGTTCCTTAGGGGGTGTTCCTTTCAGGAAGGTTAAACTGAACAATAGTTCCTTATCAAATAAACAAATTATCTCTAGTATATAGAAATGCTGGAGTACCCAGACAAGACCATCTATAAGTCGCAGACAATTAAAAAGAGCCCTTTCTTTTCTAGGCGCCTCATGTGCCTTAGGGCGTGTCCATCCCCAACTCTGGTTTAGCATAGAAATCCAGCATTGTTGAGAGTGGCTGGTTCTGGAGTTTGACCGAAGTCTTCCTTTGTGTGGTTTAACAGAGCCAACAATACAGATACTTGATCTGCAGGGGTCCTGAAAGATAAACAGATAGATTTATTATTTTTAATTGTATTTGTAAATACATTTATTTTACGGGGACATGTGTATCACGTGGAGGTCTGAGAACAACCTCCAGGAGTCTGTTCTTTCCTTCCATCATACGGATTCTGGGTATCAAACTCAGGCTGTCAGGCTTTGTAGTAGTAGGGTTTTTGTATCATGATAATAGGTTTCCCCACCAATGCAGTAAGCTAGACCAGGCTGAATTAAAAAATTAAAAGAACAGGTTTATTTGAGCAAAACAACTCCCAGGCGAGTTCTCCAGCCCCAGAGATAGAGGCCAGAGCAATCATGCTCCTGAACTAAAGCCGGGAGCTTATGTAGCCTGTAGGTGAGGGGGGATGGTGTACCCTCCATAAACTGGGTTTGTGTCCAAGTACAGTCAAAAACTGAGCACCTTAGGTAGGGATTGGGCCACTGGCAACTTCAGGGAGGAACTGCTGTAACCACCAGGAATGCAAAACTAGGCTTTTTGGGGGATTTTCTGAGGGGGTAGGTTTTGGAGAGAGAGGAATGAGGCTTTCTGGATCAAGCAAGAGTGATCTGGGGATTCCTGCCAAACACACAGCAGGCATCTTTACCCACTGACCCATCTTGCTGGCCCCAGATGGATTTCTATTTCATGGTTGTGAAAGACCCCCAGTGCTAGGGAGACTCTCACTCAAGTCTCAGGATAACACGACCCCCCAGTAACTCACGAGAGACCGTCCTTGCTGCAATCACACAAGGCTTTAATGATGAGACGAGACGGGAACCAGTGCACTGGGGCCGAGACTCAAAACCCACGCAGGGGGAGAGTTCGACCCTGAGTGATCTGGAACTGGCTGTGTCACAGAAAATTCCGAAAATACCAGTGAAGATTACAAGGGGGCAACCCCCTGCCTCTCAGGAGCACTCCCAAGGTCATTATCAGCTAGTTCTTAAAACACATTACAATGACAATCACAAGGGAAACTCTGTGTTTCTCAAGATTATTCTTAAGATTACAACCTAACTTTGTCTTCAGCTAGTTCCTGAAACAGTCACTAAACTGGCTAATGCTAGATTCCTGATTCTTCTCTTCCTGCTAGGATTTTTGGCTATTTTCTTCCTGCTGGGGAGGTCTGGATTTATCCAGGTCTTTCTTTGGGGATACCTGGAGTTATCCAGGTCTTTCAGTTGCAAGGTATGACTTTGTTTTTAGTTGTTCGATGTACTGAAGACAATCTGTTAGCCCAATGTTTCTGTATCACTAGCTGCCTCCCCAGTTCCAACACTGATGAGGGTTTGGGTTAAGGCTTCACCCCAGCCCCTGGCATCCATATATCCAAAGATTCTGGAATGTTTGGGTGGAAAATTCCATCCCAAACCACCTCCCCTGGGAGTTGCCTCAGTCCAGACTACACCTCCAAGAAAGGCTACCAAATGGTGACCCCTTCACAGAGATGCTCAAGACCACTCCCATAGGGTATTTAAATTGCCCCCCAGGGAAATGAGCACATGGTTTTCAGGTCTTTCTTCCCCAGCCACCCAGGAGCACTGGTATCCATTAAACCTGGGCTTTTTCTAATTTGGTTTGATTTGGTCTGATTTGGGTTGTTGTATTGGTGGAGAGTTTCATCCAGGTGCAAAAACTTTTCAGGCAGGACCAAATGAATGTAAGAAACTGAGTTAAATTCCTATGTCTATACGTTGTGTTGTTCTTTTTTAAAAAATGCTGCATGATCCCTGCTGCAGTAGGCAGCAGAAATGCTGTAGGTCCCAAATGGTGGCTGTGGGCCATGTGGTGGCAGACAGCGGGTCCTGGGAGCAGCCAGTCCCAGGCAGAGACGGCTGCTGGTCTCAGAGCAGTGGTGGCGGGCCATGTGGCAGCAGGCAGTGGGCCCCAGGCAGAGA